>NC_041050.1:0-77500 GCF_900634775.1 Gouania willdenowi
GTCAGGGGGCGAGTTACACTCACCTCAACCAAAACCGGAAGTTGGTGTCCAATCGACTCAGAAGGCCCAAAAATGGCTTTTCTGTGAATATCACAATTTCCCATACAAAGTCAACAATTAGTCAATTTTCGCCTCCAGTCTCCGCCTATGGCAGGTACAAAATGGCCTGTATCTTTTGATCGGAAGGTGCTAGGAAGGATGCAACCAACGTCCGTCTGCTATAATTCGGGTACGGGCTTCCAACGGTACCACCCCGAGTCTCTACGACCTTCCGTTCAAAAGTTAGCATTTAACGAAAATTCGAAAAATCGCGATATCTCGGGAACCGAACACGTAGAAGGACGGGATGATACCGTGGAAAGCCAGTAGATTACTTAGTGGGTATCGACACTGGTTCCATCCCTCTAGCACGTTCCACCGAAAGTTACGCACTTTGAACTTTTCAAGTGCGAAAACGAGAAAATCTTGCTATGCCATATCTCGGGAACGAAAGAGCGCACAGGTACGTGGGTGGTACCGTTGGAAAGGCCCTATATTGGACTTAGTAGGGATTGCCACCATCAAAATGTAAATGTTACGTTCCTATCAAATGTTATCTGCAAAAAACCTCCAAAAATGTACCGTTTCATTTTCGCAAAAAACTGCGATATCTCCGGAACCGTAAGTCGTAGAGAAAAAATTCCAACTCACGTAGATCGGGCTCAAATTGACTTATGGGGGGCTGTTTCCGAGCGTTTGGCGCTACGACCTTCCGATCAAGAGTTATTGGCCAAAAACCACCAAAAATGTACCGTAAAAAGTGTTTTTCTTGCCCTTAACCCTAACCTAAACCCTAACCCTACCCTAACCCTAACCCTCCTATCTAGTCAGGGGGCGGAGTTACACTCACCTCAAACCAAAAACCGGAAGTTGTGTCCAATCGACTCAGAAGGCCCAAAAATGGCTTTTCTGTGAATATCACAATTTCCATACAAAGTCAGCACTTAGTCAATTTTCGCCTCCAGTCTCCGCCTATGGCAGGTACAAAATGGCCTGTATCTTTTGATAGGAAGGTGCTAGAAGGACGCAACCAACGTCGTCTGCTATATTCGGGTACGGGGCTTTCCAACGGTACACCCCCGAGTCTCTACGACCTTCCGTTCAAAAGTTAGCATTTAACGAAATTTCGAAAATCGCGGATATCTCGGGAACCGAACATCGTAGACGGACGAGGGTGATACCGTTGGAAAGCCAGTAGATTACTTAGTGGGTATCGACACTGGTTTCCATCCCTCTAGCACGTTCCACCGAAAAGTTACAGCACTTTGAACTTTTCAAGTGCGAAAAACGAGAACAATCTTGCTATGCCATATCTCGGGACACGGAAGATCGCACAGGTACGTGGGTGGTACCGTTGGAAAGGCCATATTGACTTAGTAGGGATTGCCACCATCAAAATGTAAATGGTACGTTCCTATCAAATGTTATCTGCAAAAAACCTCAAAAATGTACCGTTCATTTTCGCAAAAACGCGATATCTCCGGAACCGTAGTGTAGAGAAAAAATTCCAACTCCACGTAGATCGGCTTCAAATTGACTTATGGGGGGCTGTTTCCAAGCTTTTGGCGCTACGACCTTCCGATCAAGAGTTATTGGCCAAAACCACCAAAATGGACCGTAAAAAGGGTTTTCTTGCCCTAACCTAACCCTAACCCTAACCCTAACCCTCTAACCACCCTAACCCTAACCCGAACCCTAACCCTACAACCCTAACCCACCCTAACCCTCACCCTACCCACCCTAACCCTAACCCTAACCCTAACCCTAACCCTAACCCCCCGAACCCTAACCCTAACCCTAACCCTAACCCCTAACCCCCTAACCCCTAACCCTAACCCTAACCCCTAACCCCTAACCCTAACCCTAACCCTAACCCTAACCCTAACCCTAACCCTGCTATGCCATATCTCGGGAACGGAAGATCGCACAGGTACGTGGGGTGGTACCGTTGGAAAGGCTATATTGACTTAGTAGGGATTGCCACCATCAAATGTAATGGTAACGTTCCTATCAAATGTTATCTGCAAAAAAACCTCCAAAAATGTACCGTTCATTTTCGCAAAAAAAACTGCGATATATCCGGAACCGTAAGTCGTAGAGAAAAAATTCCAACTCACGTAGATCGGCTCAAATTGACTTTGGGGGCTGTTTCCAAGCTTTGGCGCTACGACCTTCCGATCAAGAGTTATTGGACAAAAACCCACCAAAAATTGTACCGTAAAAGTGGTTTTCTTGCCCTAACCCTAACCCTAACCCTAACCCTAACCTAACCCCTAACCTAACCCTAACCCTAACCCTAACCCTAACCCTAACCCTAACCCTAACCCTTACCCTAAACCCTAACCCTAACCCTAACCCTAACCCCTAACCCTAACCCTACCCTAACCCTAACCCTAACCTAACCCTAACCCTAACCCTAACCTTAAAACTAACCTTAACCGCTACCGCCTCCACTTTTCTGGCACATTCAAGACTTTGCAACACTTACCTTCTATTTTTGACTATACCTGGACATGATCCTTGACACTAACCTTAACCGCTACCGCCTCCACTTCCTGGCGAAATTTCAGGTTGCACGCCAAACGTCCCCTACAGCCTTGAAAGTAGTGCCAGTGGAAAGCCAGACTCTGAAAATGGGAGGGACCTTACATTCTTACTCAGGCTGATAAATCAGCACATATGCTGACGATAGCGAAATAAGTAAAAACACAAGGAACATCCGAGAGACATGGGACCAAGACCGTTGGAAAGCCAGTCTCTTAAAACAAAGCTCGCTCTGGTCCCGCCCTCCTATCTAGTCGGGGGCGGGAGTTACACTCACCTCAACCAAAAACCGGAAGTTGTGTCCAATCGACTCAGAAGGCCCAAAAATGGCTTTTCTGTGAATATCACAATTTCCCATACAAAGGTCAACACTTAGTCAATTTTCGCCTCCAGTCTCCGCCTATGGCAGGTACAAAATGGCCTGTATCTTTTGATAGGAAGGTGCTAGAAGGATGCAACCAACGTCCGTCTGCTATAATTCGGGTACGGGCTTTCCAACGGTACCACCCCCGAGTCTCTACGACCTTCCGTTCAAAAGTTAGCATTTAACGAAAATTTGAAAAATCGCGATATCTCGGGAACCGAACATCGTAGAAGGACGGGGATGATACCGTTGGAAACCCAGTAGATTACTTAGTGGGTATCGACACTGGTTTCATCCCTCTAGCACGTTCCACCGAAAAGTTACAGCACTTTGAACTTTTCAAGTGCGAAAAACGAGAAAATCTTGCTATGCCATATCTCGGGAACGAAAGATCGACAGGTACGTGGGTGGTACCGTTGGAAAGGCCTATATTGACTTAGTAGGGATTGCCACCATCAAATGTAAATGGTACGTTCTATCAAATGTTATCTGCAAAAAACCTCCAAAATGTACCGTTCATTTTCGCAAAAAACTGCGATATCTCCGGAACCGTAAGTCGTAGGAGAAAAATTCCAACTCACGTAGATCGGCTCAAATTGACTTATGGGGGGCTGTTTCTGAGCGTTTGGCGCTACGACCTTCCGATCAAGAGTTATTGGCCAAAAAACCACCAAAAATGTACCGTAAAAGTGGTTTTCTTGCCCTTAACCCTAAAACCTAACCCTAACCCTAACCCTAACCCTAACCCTCCCTATCTAGTCAGGGGGCGGAGTTACACTCACCTCAACCAAAAACCGGAAGTTGTGTCCAATCGACTCAGAAGGCCCAAAAATGGCTTTCTGTGAATATCACAATTTTCCATACAAAGTCAGCACTTAGTCAATTTTCGCCTCCAGTCTCCGCCATGGCAGGTACAAAATGGCCTGTATCTTTTGTATAGGAAGGTGCTAGAAGGACGCAACCAACGTCCGTCTGCTATAATTCGGGTACGGGCTTTCCAACGGTACCACCCCCGAGTCTCTACGACCTTCCGTTCAAACGTTAGCATTTAACGAAATTTCGAAAAAATCGCGATATCTCGGGAACCGAACATCGTAGAAGGACGAGGTGATACCGTTGGAAAGCCAGTAGATTACTTAGTGGGTATCGACATGGTTCCATCCCTCTAGCACGTTCACCGAAAAGTTACAGCACTTTGAACTTTTCAAGTGCGAAAAAACGAGACAAATCTTGCTATGGCCAGATCTCGGGAACGGAAGATCGCACAGGTACGTGGTGGTACCGTTGGGAAAGGCCTATATTGACTTAGTAGGGTGCCACCATCAAATGTAAATGGTACGTTCCTATCAAATGTTATCTGCAAAAAACCTCCAAAAATGTACCGTTCATTTTCGAAAAAAACTGCGATATCTCCGGAACCGTAAGTCGTAGAGAAAAAATCCAACTCACGAGATCGGCTCAAATTGACTTATGGGGGCTGTTTCCAAGCTTTTGGCGCGACGACCTTCCGATCAAGAGTTATTGGCAAAAACCCACCAAAATGTACCGTAAAAAGTGGTTTTCTTGCCCATTAACCTAACCCTAAACCGAACCTAACCCTAACCCTAACCCCTACCCCTAACCCTAACCCTAACCCTAACCCTAACCCACCCTAACCTAACCCTAACCCTAACCCTAACCCTAACCCTAACCCGTTTAAAAGTGGTTTTCTTGCCCTTAACCTAACCCTAACCCTAACCCCTAACCCTAACCCTAACCCTAAAACTAACCTTAACCGCTACCGCTCCACTTTCTGGCCACATTCAAGACTTTGCAACACTTACCTTCTATTTTTGACTATACCTGACATGATCCTTGACACTAAACCTTAACCGCTACCGCTCCCATTCCTGGCGAAAATTTCAGTTGCACGCCAAACGTCCTCCTACAGCCTTGTGAAAGTAGTGCCAGTGGAAAGCCAGACTCTGAAATGGGAGGGACCTTTACATATTACTCAGGCTGATAATCAGCCACATATGCTGCCGATAGCGAAATAGTAAAACACAAGGAACATCCGAGAGACATGGGACAAGACCGTTGGAAAGCCAGTCTCTTAAAACAAAGGCTCGCTCTGGTCCCGCCCTCCTTCTAGTCAGGGGGCGGGTTACACCAACCTCACCCAAAAACCGGAAGTTGTGTCCATCGACTCGAAGCCCAAAAATGGCTTTCTGTGAATATCACAATTTCCCATACAAAGTCAACACTTAGTCAATGTTGCCTCAGTCTCCGCCTATGGCAGGTACAAAAATGGCCTGTATCTTTTGATAGGAAAGGTGCTAGAAGGATGCAACCAACGTCCGTCTGCTATAATTCGGGTACGGGCTTTCCAACGTACCACCCCGAGTCTCTCCGACCTTCCGTTCAAAAGTTAGATTTAACGAAAATTCGAAAAATCGCGTATCTCGGGAACCGAACATCGTAGAAGGACGGGGATGATACCGTTGGAAAGCCAGTAGATTACTTAGTGGTTATCGCCACTGGTTCCATCCCTCTAGCACGTTCCACCGAAAAGTTACAGCACTTTGACTTTTCAAGTGCGAAACAACGAGAAAAATCTTGCTATGCCATATCTCGGGAACGAAGATCGCACAGGTACGTGGGTGGTCCGTTGAACGGCCTATATTGATTAGTAGGGATTGCCACCATCAATGTAAATGGTACGTTCTATCAAATGTTATCTGCAAAAAACCTCCAAAAATGTACCGTTCATTTTCGCAAAAAACTGCGATATCTCGGAACCGTAAGTTCGTAGAGAAAAATTCCAACTCACGTAGATCGGCTCAAATTGACTTATGGGGGCTGTTCCGAGCGTTTTGCGATACGACCTTCCGATCAAGAGTTTGGCCAAAAACCACCAAAAATGTACCGTAAAAAAGTGGTTTCTTGCCTAACCCTAACCTAACCCCTAACCCTAACCCTAACCCTAAACCCTTCCTATCTAGTCGGGGGCGGAGTTACACTCACCCAAACCAAAACACCGGAAGTTGTGTCCAAGCGACTCAGAAGGCCCAAAAATGGCTTTTCTGTGAATATCACAATTTCCATACAAAGTCAGCACTTAGTCATTTTCGCCTCCAGTCTCCGCCTATGGCAGGTACAAAATGGCCTGTATCTTTTGATAGGAAGGTGCTAGAAGGACGCAACCAACGTCCGTCTGCATAATTCGGGTACGGGCTTTCCAACGTACCACCCCGTTCTCTACGACCTTCCGTTCAAAAGTTGCATTTACGAAATTTCGAAAAATCGCGATATCTCGGGAACAGAACATCGTAGAAGGACGGGGGTTATACCGTTGGAAAGCCAGTAGATTACTTAGTGGGTATCGACACTGGTTTCATCCCTCTAGCACGTTCCACCGAAAAGTTACAGCACTTTGAACTTTTCAAGTGCGAAAAACGAGAAAATCTTGCTATGCCATATCTCGGGAACGGAAGATCGCACAGGTACGTGGGTGGTACCGTGGAAAGGCCTATATTGACTTAGTAGGGATTGCCACCATCAAAATGTAAATGGTACGTTCCTATCAAATGTTATCTGCAAAAACCTCCAAAATGTACCGTTCATTTTCGCAAAAAAACTGCGATATCTCCGGAACCGTAAGTCGTAGAGAAAAAAATTCCAACTCACGTGAATCGGCTCAAATTGACTTATGGGGGCTGTTTCCAAGCTTTTGGCGCTACGACCTTCCGATCAAGAGTTATTGGCCAAAAACCACCAAAATGTACCGTAAAAGTGGTTTTCTTGCCCTAACCCTAACCCTCAACCCTAACCCTAACCCTACCCTCTAACCCTAACCCTAACCCTAACCCTAACCCCTAACCCTAACCCTAACCCTAACCTAACCCTACCCTACCTAACCCTAACCCTAACCCTAACCCTAACCCTAACCCAACCCTAACCCTAACCCTAACCCTAACCCTACCCTACCCTAAACCCTAACCCTAACCCTAACCCTAACCCTAAAACCCTAACCCTAACCCTAACCTTGCTATGCCATATCTCGGAACGAAGATCGCACAGGTACGTGGGTGGTACCGTTGGAAAGGCCTATATTGACTTAGTGGATTGCCACCATCAAAATGTAAATGGTACGTTCCTATCAATGTTATCTGCAAAAAACCTCCAAAATGTACCGTTCATTTTCGCAAAAAAACTGCGAATCTCCGGAACCGTAAGTCGTAGAGAAAAAATTCCAACTCACGTAGATCGGCTCAAATTGACTATGGGGGCTGTTTCCAAGCTTTTGGCGCTACGACCTTCCGATCAAGAGTTATTGGCCAAAACCCACCAAAAATGTACCGTAAAAAGTGGTTTCTTGCCCTAACCTAACCCTAACCCTAACCCCTAACCCTAACCCTAACCCGAACCCTAACCCTAACCTAACCCTAACCCCTAACCCTAACCCTAACCCTAACCCTAACCCTAAAAACTAACCTTAACCGCTACCGCCTCCACTTTTCTGGCACATTCAAGACTTTGCAACACTTACCTTCTATTTTTGACTATACCTGGACATGATCCTTGACACTAACCTTAACCGCTACCGCCTCCACTTCCTGGCGAAATTTCAGGTTGCACGCCAAACGTCCTCCTACAGCCTTGAAAGTAGTGCCAGTGGAAAGCCAGACTCTGAAAATGGGAGGGACCCTTTACATTATTACTCAGGCTGATAAATCAGCACATATGCTGACGATAGCGAAATAAGTAAAAACACAAGGAACATCCGAGAGACATGGGACCAAGACCGTTGGAAAGCCAGTCTCTTAAAACAAAGGCTCGCTCTGGTCCCGCCCTCCTATCTAGTCAGGGGGCGGCGGAGTTACACTCACCTCAACCAAAAACCGGAAGTTGTGTCCAATCGACTCAGAAGGCCCAAAAATGGCTTTTCTGTGAATATCACAATTTCCCATACAAAGTCAACACTTAGTCAATTTTCGCCTCCAGTCTCCGCCTATGGCAGGTACAAAATGGCCTGTATCTTTTGATAGGAAGGGCTAGAAGGATGCAACCAACGTCCGTCTGCTATAATTCGGGTACGGGCTTTCCAACGGTACCACCCCCGAGTCTCTACGACCTTCCGTTCAAAAGTTAGCATTTAACGAAAATTCGAAAAATCGCGATATCTCGGGAACCGAACATCGTAGAAGGACGGGGATGATACCGTTGGAAAGCCAGTAGATTACTTAGTGGGTATCGACACTGGTTCCATCCCTCTAGCACGTTCCACCGAAAAGTTACAGCACTTTGAACTTTTCAGTGCGAAAAACGAGAAAATCTTGCTTATGCCATATCTCGGAACGAAAGATCGCACAGGTACGTGGGTGGTACCGTTGGAAAGGCCTATTGACTTAGTAGGGATTGCCACCATCAAAATGTAAATGGTACGTTCCTATCAAATGTTATCTGCAAAAAACCTCCAAAATGTACCGTTCATTTTCGCAAAAACTGCGATATCTCCGGAACCGTAAGTCGTAGAGAAAAAAATTCCAACTCACGTAGATCGGCTCAAATTGACTTATGGGGGGCTGTTTCCGAGCGTTTGGCGCTACGACCTTCCGATCAAGAGTTATTGGCCAAAAACCACCAAAAATGTACCGAAAAAGTGGTTTTCTTGCCCTTAACCCTAACCTAACCCTAACCCTAACCCTAACCCTAACCCTCCTATCTAGTCGGGGGCGGAGTTACACTCACCTCAACCAAAAACCGGAAGTTGTGTCCAATCGACTCAGAAGGCCCAAAATGGCTTTTCTGTGAATATCACAATTTTCCATACAAAGTCAGCACTTAGTCAATTTTCGCCTCCAGTCTCCGCCTATGGCAGGTACAAAATGGCCTGTATCTTTTGATAGGAAGGTGCTAGAAGGACGCAACCAACGTCCGTCTGCTATAATTCGGGTACGGGCTTTCCAACGGTACCACCCCCGAGTCTCTACGACCTTCCGTTCAAAAGTTAGCATTTAACGAAATTTCGAAAAATCGCGATATCTCGGGAACCGAACATCGTAGAAGGACGAGGGTGATACCGTGGAAAGCCAGTAGATTACTTAGTGGGTATCGACACTGGGTTCCATCCCTCTAGCACGTTCCACCGAAAAGTTACAGCACACTTTGAACTTTTCAAGTGCGAAAAAACGAGAAAATCTTGCTATGCCATATCTCGGGAACGGAAGATCGCACAGGTACGTGGTGGGTACCGTTGGAAAGGCCTATATTGACTTAGTAGGGATTGCCACCATCAAAATGTAATGGTACGTTCCTATCAAATGTTATCTGCAAAAAACCTCAAAAATTGTACCGTTCATTTTCGCAAAAAAACTGCGATATCCTCCGGAACCGTAAGTCGTAGAGAAAAAATTCCAACTCACGTAGATCGGCTCAAATTGACTTATGGGGGGCTGTTTCCAAGCGTTTTGGCGCTACGACCTTCCGATCAAGAGTTATTGGCCAAAAACCACCAAAAATGTACCGTAAAAAGTGGTTTCTTGCCCCTGAACCTAACCCTAACCCTAACCCTAACCCTAACCTAACCCTAACCCTAACCCTAACCCTAACCCCTAACCCTAACCCTACCCTAACCCTAACCCTAACCCTAACCCTAACCCTAACCCTAACCCTTGCCCTTAACCTAACCCTAACCCTAACCCTAACCCTAACCCTAACCCTAAAAACTAACCTTAACCGCTACCGCCTCCACTTTTCTGGCACATTCAAGACTTTGCAACACTTACCTTCTATTTTTGACTATACCTGGACATGATCCTTGACACTAACCTTAACCGCTACCGCCTCCACTTCCTGGCGAAATTTCAGGTTGCACGCCAAACGTCCTCCTACAGCCTTGAAAGTAGTGCCAGTGGAAAGCCAGACTCTGAAAATGGGAGGGACCTTTACATTATTACTCAGGCTGATAAATCAGCACATATGCTGACGATAGCGAAATAAGTAAAAACACAAGGAACATCCGAGAGACATGGGACCAAGACCGGTGGAAAGCCAGTCTCTTAAAACAAAGGCTCGCTCTGGTCCCGCCCTCCTATCTAGTCAGGGGGCGGAGGTTACACTCACCTCAACCAAAAACCGGAAGTTGTGTCCAATCGACTCAGAAGGCCCAAAAATGGCTTTTCTGTGAATATCACAATTTCCCATACAAAGTCAACACTTAGTCAATTTTTCGCCTCCAGTCTCCGCCTATGGCAGGTACAAAATGGCCTGTATCTTTTGATAGGAAGGTGCTAGAAGGATGCAACCAACGTCCGTCTGCTATAATTCGGGTACGGGCTTTCCAACGGTACCACCCCCCGAGTCTCTACGACCTTCCGTTCAAAAGTTAGCATTTAACGAAAATTCGAAAAATCGCGATATCTCGGGAACCGAACATCGTAGAAGGACGGGGATAGATACCGTTGGAAAGCCAGTAGATTACTTAGTGGGTATCGGACACTGGTTCCATCCCTCTAGCACGTTCCACCGAAAAGTTACAGCACTTTGAACTTTTCAAGTGCGAAAAAAACGAGAAAATCTTGCTATGCCATATCTCGGGAACGAAAGATCGCACAGGTACTAGTGGGGTGGTACCGTTGAAAGGCCTATATTGACTTAGTAGGGATTGCCACCATCAAAATGTAAATGTACGTTCCTATCAAATGTTATCTGCAAAAAACCTCCAAAAATGTACCGTTCATTTTCGCAAAAAAACTGCGATATCTCCGGAACCGTAAGTCGTAGAGAAAAAAATTCCAACTCACGTAGATCGGCTTCAAATTGACTTATGGGGGGCTGTTTCCGAGCGTTTGGCGCTACGACCTTCCGATCAAGAGTTATTGGCCAAAAACCACCAAAAATGTACCGTAAAAAAGGTGGTTTTCTTGCCTAACCCTAACCTAACCTAACCCTAACCCTAACCCTAACCCTAACCCTCCTATCTAGTCAGGGGGCGGGAGTTACACCTCACCTCAACCAAAAACCGGAAGTTGTGTCCAATCGACTCAGAAGCCCAAAATGGCTTTTCTGTGAATATCACAATTTTCCATACAAAGTCAAGCACTTAGTCAATTTTTCGCCTCCAGTCTCCGCCTATGGCAGGTACAAAATGGCCTGTATCTTTTGATAGGAAGGTGCTAGAAGGATGCAACCAACGTCCGTCTGCTATAATTCGGGTACGGGCTTTCCAACGGTACCACCCCCGAGTCTCTACGACCTTCCGTTCAAAAGTTAGCATTTAACGAAATTTCGAAAAATCGCGATATCTCGGGAACCGAACATCGTAGAAGGACGAGGGTGATACCGTTGGAAAGCCAGTAGATTACTTAGTGGGTATCGACACTGGTTCCATCCCTCTAGCACGTTCCACCGAAAAGTTACAGCACTTTGAACTTTTCAAGTGCGAAAAACGAGAAAATCTTGCTATGCCATATCTCGGGAACGGAAGATCGCACAGGTACGTGGGTGGTACCGTGGAAAGGCCTATATTGACTTAGTAGGGATTGCCAACATCAAATGTAAATGGTACGTTCCTATCAAATGTTATCTGCAAAAAACCTCCAAAAATGTACCGTTCATTTTCGCAAAAAACTGCGATATCTCCGGACCGTAAGTCGTAGAGAAAAAATTCCAACTCACGTAGATCGGCTCAAATTGACTTATGGGGGGCTGTTTTTCCAAGCGTTTTGGCGCTACGAACCTTCCGATCAAGAGTTATGGCCAAAAACCACCAAAAATGTACCGTAAAAAGTGGTTTTCTTGCCCTAACCCTAACCCTAACCCTAACCCTAACCCTAAACCCTAACCCTCTAACCCTAACCCTAACCCTAACCCTAAACCCTAACCCTAACCACCTAAACCCCTAACCCTAACCCGAACCCTAACCCTAACCCTAACCCTGAACCCTAACCCTAACCCTAACCCTAACCCTAAACCCGAACCTCTAACCCTAACCCTAACCCTAACCCTAAACCTAACCCTAACCCTAACCTAACCCTACAACCCTAACCCTAACCATACCCTAGCCCTACCACTAACCCTAACCCTACCTCAAACCCTAACCCTAACCCTAGCCAAAAACCACCAAAAATGTACCGTAAAAAAGTGGGTTTTCGTGCCCTTAACCTAACCCTAACCCTAACCCTAAACCCTAAACCTAAAAAACTAACCTAACGCTACCACCCCGCTACCGTACCGCCTTCCACTTTCTGGCACATTCAAGACTTTGCAACACTTAACCGTCTATGTTTGACTATACCCTGGACATGATCCCTAACACTAACCTTAACCGCTACCGCCTCCACTTCCTGGCGAAATTTCAGGTTGCATGCCAAACGTCCTCCTACAGCCTTGAAAGTAGTGCCAGTGGAAAGCCAGACTCTGAAAATGGGAGGGACCTTTACATTATTACTCAGGCTGATAAATCAGCACATATGCTGACGATAGCGAAATAAGTAAAAACACAAGGAACATCCGAGAGACATGGGACCAAGACCGTTGGAAAGCCAGTCTCTTAAAACAAAGGCTCGCTCTGGTCCCGCCCTCCTATCTAGTCAGGGGGCGGAGTTACACTCACCTCAACCAAAAAACCGGAAGTTGTGTCCAATCGACTCAGAAGGCCCAAAAATGGCTTTTCTGTGAATATCACAATTTCCCATACAAAGTCAACACTTAGTCAATTTTCGCCTCCAGTCTCCGCCTATGGCAGGTACAAAATGGCCTGTATCTTTTGATAGGAAGGTGCTAGAAGGATGCAACCAACGTCCGTCTGCTATAATTCGGGTACGGGCTTTCCAACGGTACCACCCCCGAGTCTCTACGACCTTCCGTTCAAAAGTTAGCATTTAACGAAAATTCGAAAAATCGCGATATCTCGGGAACCGAACATCGTAGAAGGACGGGGATGATACCGTTGGAAAGCCAGTAGATTACTTAGTGGGTATCGACACTGGTTCCATCCCTCTAGCACGTTCCACCGAAAAGTTACAGCACTTTGAACTTTTCAAGTGCGAAAAACGAGAAAATCTTGCTATGCCATATCTCGGGAACGAAAGATCGCACAGGTACGTGGGTGGTACCGTTGGAAAGGCCTATATTGACTTAGTAGGGATTGCCACCATCAAAATGTAAATGGTACGTTCCTATCAAAATGTTATCTGCAAAAAACCTCCAAAAATGTACCGTTCATTTTCGCAAAAACTGCGATATCTCCGGAACCGTAAGTCGTAGAGAAAAAATTCCAACTCACGTAGATCGGCTCAAATTGACTTATGGGGGGCTGTTTCTGAGCGTTTGGCGCTACGACCTTCCGATCAAGAGTTATTGGCCAAAAACCACCAAAAATGTACCGTAAAAAGTGGTTTTCTTGCCCTTAACCCTAACCTAACCCTAACCCTAACCCTAACCCTAACCCTCCTATCTAGTCAGGGGGCGGAGTTACACTCACCTCAACCAAAAACCGGAAGTTGTGTCCAATCGACTCAGAAGGCCCAAAAATGGCTTTTCTGTGAATATCACAATTTTCCATACAAAGTCAACACTTAGTCAATTTTCGCCTCCAGTCTCCGCCTATGGCAGGTACAAAATGGCCTGTATCTTTTGATAGGAAGGTGCTAGAAGGACGCAACCAACGTCCGTCTGCTATAATTCGGGTACGGGCTTTCCAACGGTACCACCCCCGAGTCTCTACGACCTTCCGTTCAAAAGTTAGCATTTAACGAAATTTCGAAAAATCGCGATATCTCGGGAACCGAACATCGTAGAAGGACGAGGGTGATACCGTTGGAAAGCCAGTAGATTACTTAGTGGGTATCGACACTGGTTCCATCCCTCTAGCACGTTCCACCGAAAAGTTACAGCACTTTGAACTTTTCAAGTGCGAAAACGAGAAAATCTTGCTATGCCATATCTCGGGAACGGAAGATCGCACAGGTACGTGGGTGGTACCGTTGGAAAGGCCTATATTGACTTAGTAGGGATTGCCACCATCAAAATGTAAATGGTACGTTCCTATCAAATGTTATCTGCAAAAACCTCCAAAAATGTACCGTTCATTTTCGCAAAAAACTGCGATATCTCCGGAACCGTAAGTCGTAGAGAAAAAATTCCAACTCACGTAGATCGGCTCAAATTGACTTATGGGGGGCTGTTTCCAAGCTTTTGGCGCTACGACCTTCCGATCAAGAGTTATTGGCCAAAACCACCAAAATGTACCGTAAAAAGTGGTTTTCTTGCCCTTAACCTAACCCTAACCCTAACCCTAACCCTAACCCTAACCCCTAACCCTAACCCTAACCCTAACCCTAACCCTAACCCTAACCCTATCCTAACCCTAACCCTAACCCTAACCCTAACCCTAACCCTAACCCTAACCCTAACCCCTAAACTAAAAAAAGATACTTACCTGGTCCAAATTCTAATTTATGAATTGGCAGCAGACCTCTCCCTGTGAAAAAAAGAGAAAATTGTTAATTAAAAGTTTAACTCTAATATGACAATGCTTGGATATGAATGATACCTAATTTGGCCCTATATTTGCAATTGTTTCCAAAATACTCACCAGAACTCTAACTAAACCTAAATTCTATAGCCTAAGCTCATTTTGTTTTTATTAAATTACTCTAATTGGACCTTTTTGCTACCCCTTGTTTAAAAATACTCACCACAATCTGACTAACCCTAAAATCTAAAGCCTCAGCACAGGTTCGCCTATGTTTGTGTTTAGCCTATGTCCGTTTATATGAGGCCCCCTTGTACCCAAATAAAACCCAAAAGAGGGAGGGACAAGACCTTGGGGTAAATAAAACGAGGCCTAGATTGCGGCAGAAAACAGAGGAAGAAGAGCTGAAAGCGAAAGAGGATAGAAATGGAAGGTATTGTGGAAGAGAAATGAGAAGGATGGGTAGCCATTGGGGACTGTTTGGAGAAAGTTTGATGGAGAGAAAGTGTAACTGAAAGCAAAAAGAAGATAGAAAAGGAAGGAGTTATGGAGGGGAAATAGGATGAAAAAGAAGCACAGTGGAAAAAGAAAAGGGGAGGAGCCTAATAGAAATGAAACATTGCACGAACACGAACAGAATTGACAGACTATAAAAGGGAGACACACAAGGCTGGAGCACAGAAGGGAGTTAACATCAAGAGGGGAAATTTGACAGAGAGTTTACAACAGAGGGAGTTCCTAAGGGACACAGTGTGATGGAGGGCAAAATAGCCACACACACTACAAATGGTCGATAGCACCTGAAGAAGGCACAGAACAGCCGAAACGTCGCGCAGATGACCATTAAAGCTTTTTAGCTTAATTTTTTGAAACTCCCGCCACCTTCGGTGGTGGGGGTCCTTTTTTTTGGGGTTTTGGGGATCCAGTCCTGGCCTCTTGATGGACCGTGCACCGCAGACCCTCACTTTTGGTGGGGGTTTTGCACTTTAACCCTTACCTAACCCTAACCCTAACCCTAACCCTAACCCTAACCCTAACCCTAACCCTAACCCTAACCCTAACCCTAACCTAACCCTAACCCTAACCCTAACCCTAACCCTTTTTTTAATAACCCTAACCTAACCCTAACCCTAACCCTCTAACCCTAACCTAACCCTAACCCTAACCCTAACCCTAACCCTAACCTAACCCTAACCTAACCCTAAACCTAACCCTAACCCTAACCCTAACCCTAACCCTAACCCTAACCCTAACCCTAACCCTAACCCTAACCCTAACCCTAACCCTCTAACCCTAACCCTAACCCTAACCCTAACCCTAACCCTAACCCTAGGGAAAACATCCAGAGGGGAAAGATGGTTAGAAAGTAACAACAGAGGGGAGTCCTATGGGACACAGTGTGTTGAAGGCAAACCAGCCACACACACTTACCAGCTAATACACACACATGGTCAGGGGCGTCTGATGAAGGCAAAAAGTGCCGAAACATTGCGCAAGATGACCTTGTTATTTTTTTTGAAAGCGATTAGCTTAATTTTTTGACCCTCTGCCACCTTCGGGTGGCGGATTTTTGAGTTTTGGGGACCCAGTCCTGACCCATTATGGACCGTGCACCGCAGACCCTTACTTTTAGTGGGGTCTTGCACACTTACCTTTACCTAACCAGCCAGTGCCTTTTGGGTTGGGGTCTGGGACCCCTTACTCACCTTTAGAGCCCTATATAGGCTTACCCTGTAACCTATCCTAACCTAACATTCACACCTGGCCCTAAACCTAAAAATTGTGATACTTACCTGAACCTAAAATACAGGATTTGGCCCTAACCTAAAATAGTGGGATATTTATTTGAACCTAAATGATGCACACCTGGCCCTTAACCTAATTAATGATTGACAGCACACCTCACCCTGGGAAAAAGAACAAAAATTGAAAACTAAATTTTTAAAGCTAATATGGCACTTATATGAATAAAATAAAACCGAATTTGGCTCTAATATTGGAAATGCATTCTAAATTTTAATTCTAAATTTGACCTTTTTGCTACTTCTTGTTTGAAATACTTACCAGAATCTAACTTTAACCCTAAATCCTTAGCCGAAGCACAGGTTCCCTTGTGTTTTTTGTTTAACCTCAGAACAGGTTCACTTTTATTGTCTGACATTCAGCACAGGTTCGCCTGTGTCTTTGGTTTTTAGTTTGTCCGTGTGTATGAGGCCCCCTTGTACCCCAAATAAACCCAAAAAAGGGAGGGACAAGACCTTGGGGTAAAGAAAACGAGGCACAATTATGACTGAGGGCAGAGGAAGAAAAGCTGAGTTTAAGTACAATAGCCCAAAGAAGAAAAACTGGGGAAGGGACGAAAAACAGAAGATGAAAAGCTGAAAGCGAAAGGAGGATGGAGAAGGAAGGAATTGTGGAAGAGAAAAGAGAAGAAAAAGTAGCTGGGGGAAAGAAAAAGAGGAGGAGCTAAAGTGAAAGCAAGATTGCATGCACAGAGTGTGGACACTATAAAAGGGGAGACACACAAGGTTGGACCGCAGTAGAGGGAAAACATCCAGAGGGGAAAGATGGTTAGAAAGCAACAACAGAGGGGAGTCCTATGGGACACAGTGTGTTGAAGGCAAACCAGCCACACACACTTACCAGCTAATACACACACATGGTCAGGGGCGTCTGATGAAGGCAAAAAAGTGCCGAAACGTTGCGCAAGATGACCTTGTTATTTTTTTGAAAGCGATTAGCTTAATTTTTTGACCCTCTGCCACCTTCGGGTGGCGGATTTTTGAGTTTTGGGGACCCAGTCCTGACCCATTATGGACCGTGCACCGCAGACCCTTACTTTTAGTGGGGTCTTGCACACTTACCTTTACCTAACCAGCCAGTGCCTTTTGGGTTGGGGTCTGGGACCCCTTACTCACCTTTAGAGCCCTATATAGGCTTACCCTGTAACCTATCCTAACCCTAACATTCACACCTGGCCCTAAACCTAAGTTAGTGATACTTACCTGAACCTAAAATACTGGATTTGGCCCTAAACCTAAAATAGTGGGATATTTATTTGAACCTAAATGATGCACACCTGGCCCTTAACCTAATTAATGATTGACAGCACACCTCACCCTGGGAAAAAGAACAAAAATTGAAAACTAAGTTTTTAAAGCCTAATATGGCACTTATATGAATAAAATAAAACCGAATTTGGCTCTAAATGGGAAATGCTTGCTACTTCTTGTTTGAAATACTTACCAGAATCTAACTTTAACCCTAAATCCTTAGCCGAAGCACAGGTTCCCTTGTGTTTTTTGTTTAACCTCAGAACAGGTTCACTTTTATTGTCTGACATTCAGCACAGGTTCGCCTGTGTCTTTGGTTTTTAGTTTGTCCGTGTGTATGAGGCCCCCTTGTACCCCAAATAAACCCAAAAAAGGGAGGGACAAGACCTTGGGGTAAAGAAAACGAGGCACAATTATGACTGAGGGCAGAGGAAGAAGAGCTGAGTTTAAGTACAATAGCCCAAAGAAGAAAAACTGGGGAAGGGACGAAAAACAGAAGATGAAAAGCTGAAAGCGAAAGGAGGATGGAGAAGGAAGGAATTGTGGAAGAGAAAAGAGAAGAAAAAGTAGCTGGGGGAAAGAAAAAGAGGAGGAGCTAAAGTGAAAGCAAGATTGCATGCACAGAGTGTGACACTATAAAAGGGGAGACACACAAGGTTGGACCGCAGTAGAGGGAAAACATCCAGAGGGGAAAGATGGTTAGAAAGCAACAACAGAGGGGAGTCCTATGGGACACAGTGTGTTGAAGGCAAACCAGCCACACACACTTACCAGCTAATACACACACATGGTCAGGGGCGTCTGATGAAGGCAAAAAAGTGCCGAAACGTTGCGCAAGATGACCTTGTTATTTTTTGAAAGCGATTAGCTTAATTTTTTGACCCTCTGCCACCTTCGGGTGGCGGATTTTTGAGTTTTGGGGACCCAGTCCTGACCCATTATGGACCGTGCACCGCAGACCCTTACTTTTAGTGGGGTCTTGCACACTTACCTTTACCTAACCAGCCAGTGCCTTTTGGGTTGGGGTCTGGGACCCCTTACTCACCTTTAGAGCCCTATATAGGCTTACCCTGTAACCTATCCTAACCCTAACATTCACACCTGGCCCTAAACCTAAAAATTGTGATACTTACCTGAACCTAAAATACTGGATTTGGCCCTAAACCTAAAATAGTGGGATATTTATTTGAACCTAAATGATGCACACCTGGCCCTTAACCTAATTAATGATTGACAGCACACCTCACCCTGGGAAAAAGAACAAAAATTGAAAACTAAGTTTTTAAAGCCTAATATGGCACTTATATGAATAAAATAAAACCGAATTTGGCTCTAAATTGGAAATGCATTCTAAATTTTAATTCTAAATTTGACCTTTTTGCTACTTCTTGTTTGAAATACTTACCAGAATCTAACTTTAACCCTAAATCCTTAGCCGAAGCACAGGTTCCCTTGTGTTTTTTGTTTAACCTCAGAACAGGTTCACTTTTATTGTCTGACATTCAGCACAGGTTCGCCTGTGTCTTTGGTTTTTAGTTTGTCCGTGTGTATGAGGCCCCCTTGTACCCCAAATAAACCCAAAAAAGGGAGGGACAAGACCTTGGGGTAAAGAAAACGAGGCACAATTATGACTGAGGGCAGAGGAAGAAGAGCTGAGTTTAAGTACACTAGCCCAAAGAAGAAAAACTGGGGAAGGGACGAAAAACAGAAGATGAAAAGCTGAAAGCGAAAGGAGGATGGAGAAGGAAGGAATTGTGGAAGAGAAAAGAGAAGAAAAAGTAGCTGGGGGAAAGAAAAAGAGGAGGAGCTAAAGTGAAAGCAAGATTGCATGCACAGAGTGTGACACTATAAAAGGGGAGACACACAAGGTTGGACCGCAGTAGAGGGAAAACATCCAGAGGGGAAAGATGGTTAGAAAGCAACAACAGAGGGGAGTCCTATGGGACACAGTGTGTTGAAGGCAAACCAGCCACACACACTTACCAGCTAATACACACACATGGTCAGGGGCGTCTGATGAAGGCAAAAAAGTGCCGAAACGTTGCGCAAGATGACCTTGTTATTTTTTTGAAAGCGATTAGCTTAATTTTTTGACCCTCTGCCACCTTCGGGTGGCGGATTTTTGAGTTTTGGGGACCCAGTCCTGACCCATTATGGACCGTGCACCGCAGACCCTTACTTTTAGTGGGGTCTTGCACACTTACCTTTACCTAACCCTAACCCTAACCCTAACCCTAACCCTAACCCTAACCCTGACCTGACCTTAATTACTTGCACCTGGCCTAAACCTAAATAAGATTGGCAGCTAACCCTAACCCTAAAATGAATGCAAAAACTAAATATGTTAAAGCCTAATCTGGTACCTAATTTAAAAATAAAACCGAATTGGACCCTAAAATTCAAATGTTGTATAAATTCTAACCCTATGTAATTTTGAAACCTAAAAAAAACTCACCTAAGTTCTGATCTAAACCTAAATTCTACAGCTAAAGCTCTTTTTTGATCCTGCTAAATTTAACCCTAACCCTAAACTGATGCTCATTTGTTTCTGTCTGCACGTATGAGACCCCCCTGTACCCCAAATAAACCCGAAAGAGGGAGGGACAGGACGCTGGAGGTACACAAAATAAAAGAAGCCACAAATATGAGACCCCCCTGTACCCCAAATAAACCCCAAGAGAGGGAGGGACAGGACGCTGGAGGTACACAAAGTAAAAGAAATATAAAAAACATTTAAAAAAAACAGAAAACAAATGAAGCTAAAGGGGAGAAAGGGAAGGATTTAGTTAAGGAAAAGGATGGATCTTAAAGCAAAAGAGGATAGATAAAGGGAAGAATTTGGAGGAGAAAGAAGGAAGAAAAAGAAGCAAAGTGGGAAGAGAAAGAAGGGGAGGAGCTAAAGTAGAATGAACATTGGACACACACAAACGAAAATTGGCAGAGTATAAAAGGAGGGACACAGAGTTAAACCACAGAAGAGGGACAACATCAGAAGGGAACAGATATGGGAAAGTTACCATCAGAGGGGAGACTGTTGGGACACAGTGTGGTGGAGGGCAAGAGAGCCCCACACATTTGTCACACATGGTCCTATAGCGCCTGAGGAAGGCCTAATAGTGCCGAAACGTTGCGCAATGGACCTATAAAGCGTTATAAGCTTAATTTTTTGAACCCCCATCACCTTTGGGTGGTGGGACCTTGAATGTGGGGGTTCCGGCCCTGGGCTCTTGATGGACCGTGCACTGCAGGCCTCCACTGTCAGTGGGGGTCTGTACACTTACCTTTTCCTAACCTTTTCTTGCCCTTAACCTAACCCTAACCCCTAACCCTAACCCTAACCCTAACCCTAGCGACATGCGACGGCCCGTGCCTTGCCGGTTGGCTCCCCATTCCAAACTGGTCGTCCAGGGACGGCTGGGGGGGGTCATTGAGTACAAACGTAAACACTAACCCTAACCCTATATAGAAACGGGGGCACGAAGGTGTGCGGTCGGAAGGGATTCGAGCGACATGCGACGGCCCGTGCCTTGCCGGTTGGCTCCCCATTCCAAACTGGTCGTCCAGGGACGGTTGGGGGGGGTCATTGAGTACAAACGTAAACACTAACCCTAACCCTAACCCTAACCCTAACCCTACCCTAACCCTAACCCTAACCCTAACCCTAACCCCTAACCCTAACCCTAACCCTTACTTTTAGTGGGGTCTTGCACACTTACCTTTACCTAACCTTCTATTTTTGACTATACCTGGACATGATCCCTAACACTAACCTTAACCGCTACCGCCTCCACTTCCTGGCGAAATTTCAGGTTGCATGCCAAACGTCCTCCTACAGCCTTGAAAGTGGTGCCAGTGGAAAGCCAGACCCTGAAAATGGGAGGGTAGAGTTAGTCCCGTCTCTCTAGCTTTAAAGGGGGCTGATTTATAGCCAAAAACCTGTTAAAACGCTTTTACGGCGCCCCCCTCAGGTGAATAAGTATAACTTTTGATAGGAACATCCGAGAGACATGGGACCAAGACCGTTGGAAAGCTAGTACCAAATAATGTGGGGGGTTGGTCATGGTCCCACGCCCCTTGCTCGTTAGGGGGCGGAGCTATGAACCCAAAATTTTCTTGAAACGGGGTCTGGATCAAAGTTGCTCCAAATCGTCTGAAACGCGCTCTCCCAAAATATGGCAAAATTCCCATACAAAAAAACAGTCAATTTTCGTCTGAACACAGTCGAATGGAAAAACAAAATTGCCTATAACTTTTGATAGGAAGGTGCTAGAGGGATGGAACCAACGTTCGTCTGCCATAATTTGGGTACGGGCTTTCCAACGGTACCACCCACGAGTCTCTACGAGCTTCCGCTCAAAAGTTAGCATTTAGCTAAAATTTGAAAAATGGCGATATCTCGGGAACCGAAAGGGCTAGAAACATCGGGGTATGACCGCCAGAAAGGTACATGAGCTACCTATGTGTGTGCCAAGTTTGAAGTTTGTGCTTCATTCTTGTGGAAAGTTACAGCACTTTGAAGATTTAAAAACGCAAAACCGATAAATTTTTGCTATGCCATATCTCGCCAACGGTAAGTCCGAGACACCCCATTTTTTTTTGAGAGATCGTTCTTGGATGATTTAGTGGGGGTTCGTGTTGTCAAAACGGCTTGCACTCATAAGCAGAATTTTTAAAAATTTAACCCCGGCCACAAAAAGTGCACGCATTTTGAGGTTTTTTTTAGGCTAGCGGCTACATGCTAAGTGCTATCAGGTTGGTTCATATATCAAACTGTCGGGTCAATCCGTGCACTTCTTTGGTACCTATTGCACTTATATGATTTTTGTTCACAAAAAGAGTTATTCATAAAAAACCTCGATTTTTTACGATTTCGGGGTGGTTTTTCCCCCTAGAACCTAACCCTAACCCTAACCACCAAAAATGTACCATAAAAAGTGGTTTTCTTGCCCTTAACCTAACCCTAACCGGCCAAAAAATGTGCACGCATTTTGAGGTTTTTTTAGGCTAGCGGCTACATGCTAAGTGCTATCAGGTTAGTTCATATATCAAACTGTCGGGTCAATCCGTGCACTTCTTTGGTACCTATTGCACTTATATGATTTTTGTTCACAAAAAGAGTTATTCACAAAAAAACCCTAACCCTGACAGAAGGGGAGGAGCTAAAGTAAAAAGAAAAGTGTACATGCCCCAAACCGGAGGGTATATAAGACGCAGTACGAAGGCAGAGCTCAGAGAGGGAATAACAGCAGAAGGGAAGTGTTTCATGTATGGGAAAGTAAACACCAGGGGGTGTGCTTGTGGGACTCAGTGTGTTTGCAGGCTAAGTGAGCCACACACACTTGGCCAATAACGCCTGATGAAGGCCAAAACAGGCCAAAACGTCGCGTGACATTAACGACCATTAATAGGCGATCAAGCCTCATTTTTTTTTTAATCTCCACCACCTTTGGGTGGTGGACCCTGGGGTTGGGGGTTCTGGGCCTGGGTCCTTGATGGACCGTGCACCACAGGCTCCTACCAGGTGTGGGGGTCTTGTATACTTACCTTTTTTCCTAACCCCTAACCCCATATTAAAGTTAAGTTGACACGTTGCCCTTCAAACCAGGTTAGGTTATTGGCGTCTGCACTACTGCCACACACAGGTTTCCATTTCGTAGTTTTTTATGGTTCACTATCTGAAACTCTCCACATGCAGGAGTAGAGTGTTTGTTATGCAGCTGCAGCTGCAGCCACATCCTTGAAGATAAAACACTTGTGATCAATCATTGCACTACACCTGTGATTAATCAGTCTCACTCACATTTATCCCCAGATCCTCTCAATCCTGCTAACCACACACTACAAGCTAGTAATGAACAATACCAAAGTACCTCACTTCAACTACTTGAACACACTATTAATCAATATATATATCTACATTGTTTTTATGTCAGTACATTAGAGCAGTACTAACCCTAAATCTCTAATATTTTAATTCACAATAGTTTAATATGAGTACAATTATAGCACAATAATATGACTAACAATTGACCACATATTGTATAGCCATAAAACTATACTGCTGTTGAGGCTGAAGCACGAGAATTGGTAAAACTCAAAAGCGAGACTGAGATGGTAGATCACAATAAAGATGCTTAATAAAAGGGGAGATGGTGAGTTAGTGGGGGGAGAAATCCAGAATCTGTGGTAAGAGAAGTATTCCAAGGAAATAGTAGTTGAGAGGTTCCAGACAGTGAGAGAGAAAGCTGGTTAGTAGGTTCATAGTGAGGAGACAGACAAAGGTGAAATGATCTGTGTCTAGGCGGAGCTTAAATTCCACTGATAGTGAGCTCCACAGGAATCCCCGCCCGACCCCACTATTCCAAAGCATTAATAATAAAACTTAGTACAATACTAATAACTAACCATAATCATGTCAGAATTACTCACCGTTAAGCTACACACATGCACAAACTGTGTATGGTGGATTTTTAGCAAACTTGACAATGACGTCTATTGAAATACTGAAGAACTTCCTTAAAGGTACCTGTAGTGGAAATGTATAGAAAAAAAAAAGGTTAAATGTATAATCAATAAACTAAATATGTGCATATTTTATATAACACATTTAAAGCACTTTTTTGAACAATTTGAGACCTATACCATATAAAGCCACCATTTTGGTCAGAATAAAATGCACTATTGTTTATTCCAGTCAGCTTTTGTTCCATTGGTCTACAGTGTTTTGGAAGAGCAAAATATGGCTAATAACTGCAATGACAGCAGCATGAAGGATTGTGTTGTGTGAGTTATTGCTGAAGAGAGAATGAACACGTAGCTCACCATGTCAAGAACTTGATCACACCCATTAGTTTATCCTCCACAATCATTGGTTTTCATTGATTGGATGTTGAGGATCAGCACCTGAACCAACAGGTAAGTTCTCCTGACAGAGTTCATCATTTAGCCACAAGGAAATAAGAGGGAACAATGTGGTGGGGGTGTGGTTAGTGCCATGACACCCCCATAGTATCCCCCGTAAGTAGAAACGTAGTAGTGATCTAAACAAGTACGTTTACAAGCTGCATTTGACCACTTTCTGTGAAGGAATTCTGTCCATTAGCTTAGCCCATTAGCTTAGCCCACAGATCCCTCTCATACCACCCAATGTGGTGTGAATGTAAACATTTTAAGTGTATATCCAATACCATTATTATGGAGCCAATGTCTGGATAACTCTAATTTAGTGTTATTTGGCTCAGAGACGCTAAACAAATGTTTTTGTGGGGTTTTTTCTCTCGTTGTTATAGCAAACATTGGGTTTACACTACACCATTGTTCAGAAACGTGACCCAGCGCTAGACAACGATCGGTTAGTGTCACACTGCAGTTTGGCCAATCAGCATTCAGCCTGTATGATCAGAATCAGAAATACTTTATACAAACTATATTATACAAACCACATCTATTAAAAACAATAGAAATATGCATTTATAAATGTCAACTGTACAGTTTAATTACGTGCAAAATTACATGTTTGAGTCAAGTTACAGAAGGGGGTGTCAGACTACCGTAGGGAGGCGTGTTTAATGACCACAGGCAGGAATGATTTACTGTGGCACTCAGTGCTGCATCTGTATAACATAAGAGCACGAAAAACATTAAAATATTTACATTACTGTCAATCTACATTTACAAACAAATGATTAGCATTTTTCTAATATACTATTTTTCAGAGACTTACAGTTTAACAGACATCAACCAGTAGAAAATAATACTTTAAAACTTGTAGTGAGGAATCACTAACATTACAGCCTGGACTTCATAAAGAACAGTTTGTCATTAAGGTGCCGGAAAGGTTATGATGTGTAGACGTTTGTTCAGTATGCAGTCTCTTTGATAAAGTTGGTAGTGGTGGTGTTGGACACGCTGATGGAGTGGCGAGTGAACGGGCGTGAATTCCTCCTGGGAGAGCGACGGCACAGCAGGCAGAAGTATCGCAGCTTGGAGAAAAAGGTTTGTCGGTACGTGGCTGAGACCAGGTTGTAGAGAACTGGATTAATGGCTGAGCTGACGTAGAACAGCACATTGGTCAGCATGTAGAAGTAGTGGTAGAAGTCCATTAGACCACTGCAATCACAGAGAACACAGTGCTATCAATACATTGTTATTACTTTGATTTCATGTTATTTGTTAAAAAAAAAAAAAATTCTATTCTGGAAAAATGTGAAACCCCAGGTGAAAACCTTGAAGTGACCAGATGGCATTTTGAGTTATTTACAGGTTCTCAAAGCGTGGTTACTAAGCTGTCCAATGACGTCTCACACATCGCCCCTAGAGGCCAGGTTGTGTAAATTATTCAAGGTGTGGTCAGTCAATGTTCAACACACGGTTAAAGCTCAAATATAAGATGGCTCAGACTGATTGATTGATTGGTTAACTAATAAAGAAATACTGAATTATTACATTGAAGTTACTACATTATATCACTTCAATTCTCAGCAGAAATCACATGGAGCAGAAATGATGGTGAAGGATAAAGTATTTTGTGGTCGTCATTAAAGTTAATAAGCTCAGTAGTTTGATGATAAATCAATCTTAGTTAAATGTAAAGTATCGGATCAATACAAACCACTAGTAATTACTTTAAGTTTAGTTGTGCATCAAATATAAAGTGTTTCATTCTGAAACTGCTTTCAAACAATAATGTTAGGCACAAACAAAATGATCAGATTAGCCCAACTACAATTTAAGTTCATGATTTATTTTCATTTTTATACCATCAATAGTGAGAACGTTGGATGTCTTTTATTGTCTGAACTAAATTTCAGTTTCAATTTTCACTGAATTGTCACTGGTCCATGTTTGTGTGAACCAGGCTTGTATTATTGGATCATATAAAGTAGGTATTTAAGGAAAAACCAAAGGTTATAGTGTCTCTAACATTTAGTACCAGAAGATGTTCTATTGATTGTTCACAGCGTGGACTGGGTGAAGGTCAGTGATGTCATTAAACATGATTGAGGGTCTGATTGAAAGCGACAGCAGAGGTTGTGTAGAATAAAAAGTCATTCATTAAACAGTGCAAAGGATCCACGTGGTGCTCAAAAAAAAACAAAAAAACATCTGATTTGTAAAAATGTCCACGTACACTAAGTGCTTTCCCGTAAAAATAAGTCAGCAAAATGTTTGTACAGGTGAATTCACTTCCTGTCCCACCTTAGACACGTCCACATTCTACTAGAAAAGGTCAAAGGAGCTCATTAAAGGTTTTAAAATATCAAAGAGCTGCTGACCAATGGGAATTTACTCCATCTTGGCAGAGAAAGCAAGAAAAGGAATTCTGAGAACAAAGTGGAGCTAAGTTTGGGTAATGGAGGTTAGAAAAACGTAGATTTAGTGTCACAGTAGTGAGATTACTAAGAAATGTAAAGCTAGTTAGTGATTTTTATATGTAATAGTTGATGTGTCTCAGAGGTGAATAAGAAGCGAAGGTGGGGGCCAGGACACACTTCACCTCTAATGGTGAAGAAAGACGGCTCAGTAAATACAGTTAAATCAATTTATTAAATGTATGAATTAAATATTTCAGAGATTTATGAAAAGACAGTGGACTAATGCATTGTCTTCAGTAGGGATGTAACGATTCAAAATGGGACTGTACTGAAATGACTGGAAAATATTCCTTTATTTTTTTGGGGGAAAAAAAACTAGAAAATTCTGTATTATTTTCCTTTTACTTTTCATTGTCAAAAGAATCCCTTGATAAACTATTCAAACAATGCAATTTAACTAAAAATAAATCTTGAATGAAATAAATAAAGGAATAATACAAATGAAGAACAAGCCTGTTAATTTAAATTCTGGTTCTATAGTAAACAATAAAAAACTGCATAATAGTTATTTTTCTTTTAAAAGTGCAACTGAAAATGTATTTTGTGCCTTAACAATTGGACTTTAAAAAAAAAAAAAAAAACAGTCTTCACTGTATTTGCGTCATATATTTGTTTGAACCAGCAGAGGGCGCTGCTAACACAGTGGTCGGTTGGGATGCAGCTAAGTGCAGTGAAGAAGAGAAGCTATGCTAGCAGACAGGGTTAATAGAAAAACGTGACTTTTACAGATATTCACTTAATATTACAGATATTCTTTCAGTGCTAAAGGGGTAATGAATCATTTATGAACATGTTTAAGAGTAGAAGGCGGCCAAAAAGAAAGTATTAGCAGATTTCGCCCACTGCCATGACTTCTGGATAGCGTCCTCTGCTGGTTAAAAAAAGTACTGCGATTCAGTTTTCACAGCATCGATGTGAATCTTGATACCTATGAATCGATTTTTAACTGCCTTACGATTAATCGTTACATCCCTCGTCTTCAGTTTATTCGTGGTTGGAGGTGGTAGTTCTCCCAGCCTCTGAGTGAACCCTAACCCTCAGTGGTAGAGTGGGTCATCCAATACCTGAAGGGTTGAGGGTGTGCTATGCCTTGCTCAGGCATTTATATATAGAGACAGGCAGCGGGTCTGTTTCTCAGTTCACTCCTTTTATTATATCTCTCGGAACCACCTTCAACACAACACACACTTCACTATTCCCCCCCGGGAACTGGGAACTACCAACCCATACATTCCTGTTGTACATCAGCTCCCAGTACAGGGGGTTCGAATCCTGCTCTGTCCAAGTCGTTGTGTCCTTCGGCAAGGCATTTTACCCACATTACCTTGTATGAATATGTATTAATGTTGGTGGTCAGAGAGGCCGTAGACAGCCACGCTTCTATCAGTCTGCCCCAGGGCAGATTGTAGCTTACCACCACTAGCATGACTGATGTGAGTGACTGGTGTCAATGACTAATGGTTTCTGTAGGTGCTTTGAGTCTCCTTGAAAAAGGCTCTTTATAGTCTAAGCCATTATTATTATTCATTTTATTTCTGTGTGAAACCTCCATGAAGTCCTGCAAGAACCAGGTCAGAAACCAAAGGATTAGGTTGTGCTTAGTGTCTAAATCAGGGGTGCCCAACCCTGGTCCTCAAGAGCCACTATCCAGCATGTTTTAGATGTTTCCCTCTTCCAACACAACGTTATCAGGATCCTGCAGAGCTTGATGATGAGTTAATCATTTGAATGATTGTCTGTTGGAAGAGGGAAACATCTAAACATGCTGGATAGGGGCTCTTGAGGATCAGGGGTTGGGCACCCATGGTCTAAAGGCTGTAAGGATAATTCTCCACTGATTCTAACATCACAGACCAACTAAAGGATTTGAACCAAAACCACAATAAGTCACTAATCAGGGAGGGAAAGGTCATAATATTTGTGAATCACTCATAAGTTAAAGCTACTGATGGTTAGGGTTAGGGGGGCTCCCGTTGGCCTGGGGCACTGGTGGGGGGGCTGTGGCTCCCGCCTGGGGGACGGGCGGTGCCGTGCCGGGTGGGTTGGCTGGGGGGGTGGTCTCGTTGGGGGGCCTGGGGTGGTGGGGTCCTTGGCTCCGGTCCGGGGGGATAGCTTTGGGGGTGGCTGCTGCCCGGGGTCGGCGATTGCCTCCTGGGTTGCTGGGTGGCGGGGCGTGGCTGTGGGTTGCTCCGTCGGCCCTTGCGGGTCCTTGGCTTGGCTCCCTGGGGCGCACCTTTGCCAGGGATGTCGCTTGCGCGACGAGCCAGGCGGGGCCCCCTCGGGGGCTTTTTGTACGTTCGCAATGGCCGGGGTGTGGACGTTATGGCTAGAGGGGTGGGGTGGGGGGTGCTATGGGGCCTCCCCGGGGGTCGTATTGGGCGGGTGTGCGGGGGCGCGGCGCGTGGTTCCTGGCCCGGTGGATCCGCGTTGGGATTGGCTGGTCTGCTGGCTGGGTGCACCGGGCGCTGTGGGCGCGATTCCGGGGCGGGGGTGCCCCGGGGGCGGATCCTTGGGCTACGTGTCCGGGGAGGTGCTCTCCGGCCATCTGCCGGGGACCGGCCGCGGCTCGTGGCGGCGCTGCGCAGCCTTGGGCGGGGCTGGTGGCCTCGGGCCCGCTGTTGTTCGGGGTGTGCTGGCGTCGGGGGGGGTGTCTCGTGCCGGTGCGTGGGTCGTCGGGGATTGCCTCCGTGGGGGGGGGGGGGGGGGGGGGGGGGGGGGGGGGGGGGGGGGGGGGGGGGGGCTCTATTGGCGCCGTTGGTGTGGGGGGGGCGGTTCCGGGCTGGGGGTGCTTCGGTACTCTGGCTTTCCGGTCCGTGGCTGGCGGGATGGCCCTGCTTGGCGGTGGATGGCGTCCTCTCTCGTTGGGTGGGCCGGGGCCGCCTCCCGGTGGGAGAGTGTTGTATCGTGGCGCCGGGTGGGCCCTGTGCTGGCCCTGGTGCGGGCATGGGCCTCCCCCCTGCTCGGCCGCTCCCCTTGGTGGCGGGGTGGCGTTGCTCCGGGCCGGCGGGCAGCGGGGGTCGCCGGGGGATGGGGTTGGTGCCTGGCTGTGCCCGGGGGTGGGGGGTGTCGCCGTGCTCCGCGGGGCCGGCGCGGTCTGGGGGGTGCCGTGGGGGGGGGCCTCCGACTGTGCTGTTCCGGGGCCCGCAGTGCCACTTGCCCGTCTGCGCCATCTACCCTCTCGCGTGGCCCGCCACACGGACGGGCCCGGCTCGCACTGGACAGGCTTCCTACATGTTCACTTCACCCCACTCCCAGCTGGTCTGGCTCACTCACAAAATGCACCACACACCGATACCCAACCCTTGGGGGGCTGGATGGTGGGGCTGGGGGTGGAGGGGGCCGCCACCTGTGTTACTATGTAGTGGCGTGGGGGCGGCCCTCCCACCTCTAGTTGCCCTACTAATCCCTCCATTTTAATCGCATCTCAACATGCCACCCCCCGGAGGGTGTATCATCATTTACACCCTCCGGCCTATTACACCACATACACATAAATCCACAGAGGCTGGAGGGGGAGCACCGCTCCCCTCCATCCCCCTTCTTTTAATTACACCCCATACATTCACCAAACACACACATTCACACAGGGGATCGGGAAGTGCCTCTCCATTGGGGAATGGAGAGGCACCATAACAGGGTGGTGGGTTGGTACACATATTTGGGCCGGTTTGGGGGGTGGGTGTGCTGGGGGGGTGCTGGTGTCCTCACCGGGGTTGGGGCAGGGTTGTTTGGCGCCTCGGGATGATGCTGTTTACTGGGGGGGGCGGCGTTAGCTGTTCCGGTGGTTGAGGTTTGCTTTCGGCCGCCTGGTGGGTATGTCCTGCCATCTGCGGACTGGTGGGTGGGTCCGGGGCATCTTTGGCTGGGGGCTGCTGTCCCGCGCTGGATGTGTGCCGTTGGGGTGCCTCCGTCCCCGCGGTGGGGGTCGCCGGTTGCTCGCGGGCCGGCGGGGGGCGCTGCCCCGTGGCTTGCGCTGTCCGGGGGGCGGCGGGCCCTGGGCTGCTGGCCTTGTGCCGTCTGGGGCTGTGCGGTCCTGCTGGGCTGTGGCCGGGACCTGGGCTGGGGTGGGGGGCGCGTCCCGGGGGGCTTGGCCCGGGGGCTTGCCCTTGGGGGGTCCTGGTCCCTGGGGTTGCTCCTGGGGCCCGGGGTGCTTGACCGGCTGGCCGGGCCGGTCCTGGCGGGGGTCTTCTGGGGCGGGTGGCGCGTGCCGCGCCCTTGCATACCTTCTGGTGCAGCCCCTGCTTGGGCAATCCCCCGTGAGGCAGGGTGTCGGGGCCAGATTAGGGGGCCACATCCCGGCGGGGCGGTCTGGTTTGGCCTCTGGAGGGGGCCCTGGCTTTAAAGAACTGAAGCTCGTGGTGCGGGTGGCATCAGCATCTGGGGCGCCCGGGGGGGCTAGGTTGGGGTGCCTGGGGACCGGCGGGGGGACCCCCAGCGGCCCCCTGGTGCCTTATGCGGCTTGGGGTGTGGTCGTTCGCCCTGGGCGGGCTGCTCCTGGTGCTGCATCCATTCCGGGTCCTCCTGGCCTGGGGTCGGGTCCCTGATGGCTCTGGGCTCACCGGCAGGTGCCCGCCGGCTGCCCGTTCGGCGTGGCTCTGGTCGTCTGCTGGGCGTGGGCTTTGGCTCCTCCGCTGGGGTCTCGGGCGGGGGGCTCTCTGGGCCCTCCCCTCGGGGGGCTGGGCGCGGGGGTGTGGGTGGTGGTGGGGGGGTGGGGGGCCTGGGGGTTGGGGGTTGGAGTCGGTGGTGTGGTGCGCTGGGTCCTTGGCTCCTTGGGGGCTTTTCGGGTGTGTATGGGGGGGGGCAATGGCAGCCTCTCGGCTTGGGACCTTGGGGGCGTTCAGGGGGCTGCTTGGCCGTGGGGTGGTCGCCGGGGGCCCCTAGATCTCTCGCTCTTTCTGCTGGCCCGAATGCTTCTTCGGGCCCGGGGGCGGCTCATGGGTTTTGCAGTAGCGGCTCTTGGAATCACATTTGTCATGGACGCACTGGCCTCGGGCTGTGGGATAACACTCATACTGGGCTCAACCTTAGACACGTTGTTCCCAAATACCTGTTTTATGTAACTTCCACTCACTTCCTCCTCTGTTCACAGCCACCACCATTATTCCTAAACCGCACACTGGTCACCAGACTGGCTTGATAACACAACAATAAGCACAATATACACAACCACAATTTCACATCACATCACTTGAAACTTATTGACTATTCCCCACCCATTCGTTTTCCTATCTTGTATCCCTCCTCCCTGTTAACTCCCCCCCCCCACCCCCCTCACCCTGGTGTAACACTGCCCTCTCTTTTTTACATCCTCCCTTTAATAAAGTATTTACCCTTCCCTAGGGAGGGCTGGTGATGGTCACAATTATGCAATGAAATAAATTCATTTATTTCATTTCTGTTCCATCTGCTGTGTCAGCATTAATGGATCATGTGTTGTCAAACATATTTCAAGCACAGATAATTTTACAATGAATTGTACGGACATTCCTACTGCTCACATGTTTAAATATATGTTCACTCTCAGCTTTAATATGAATGTATTCAGAATGGAACAAGCCTAACATATGAGATGATCACTAATGACCTCAGTTTCTGTATTTCTATGTAGATGTAACCAAACTGAAGTAGACGTTATGGGCCTGTACTACAAAGCTGGATCGGTATATCCTGATGTGTGTGTTAGCTTCAGCTAACCAAAGTCTCTGTACTATGAAGCAGGATATAAACACATTCACTAACCCAGGTGATTTCAGCCTGGCTATGTGCGTGAGTCGTCCTCAATTTATCACGCACACACTGAGATGAGAGCACATTGTTTCACTGTAGCACCAGCCTCACTATAGAGTATTAATGAACAAACAATGAATATGTGTGTGTGTGTGAGTGAGTGAATTAATGAGTTAAGGCTTCATCAACTGTCTGTAGATCAGTCCATCAGATGAAAATCTGTATCTTTTCACGAAATGAAAGGATTACTTAATCCATTAATACTCTTTCTTTCCTAAACTCAGCTGTCAGATCTGCACCAACAAGGATCTAATAATAATGGGCAGCTCATTTTACAAGAGATCTAATTGGTCAGGAGGCGGGGCTTTAGTAATCGCTCAGATCTGATCCACTTCATAACTTGGTCTAATCCAGACTAAGTTACCATGGTGATTTAGCCCCATAGTACAGCACTCACTGATAAAACCCAGCTTCAGAGAACAGGACCTAGACCTGAACATTAAACAAACCTAACAAAAAAATAAAAAGCATAAGATATAGTTAGACCTGAGTAGTAATGAGACAAGCTTTTAGAGATTCCAGTTAAATGAATCTATCTTTGAATGTAGAAATAAACAGTTATCTGTTTGTAGAAAGGCTGATGTTCTTCCTGCTGTTACTGAATGAAAACCATAATGACTTCTCTACAGGAGGTATTGAAAAACATCATGTTAGCAGAAATCACTTTAATTAAACATGAGGCATTACTGGTGATGGTAGAAATATAACTTTGAATCACATCAATGTGTCTTCAGTGAAGTGAATAATTTCATCTTTTCAGCTGCTGTTCATTCTCCGTCTGTTCTGTCATGACCTTCAACAAAGAAAGAGCAACAAAATGCTCCAATTTACGTGGTTTTAATTTTTTGTTTCATACTGCAGTCGGTTCTGCTGATCACCCACGCGTTCTACATCATCTCCCATATAATAGGGAGGCTAAGCAACAAAGGAGACTTTTGCCTCATGAGTTTGCATCAAACCACTTTTTTTGGGCTTAATCTCCTTACTAATACTTCCTGTTTTTAGTCCACGATGAGTCTGTTTGTGTTCACGGTGCAGCTGAAGCTCTTTAGTCTTCTATTGGAAATGCTTTGAGACAGAAACAATCGCTCTAGAACGTGGTGATGATATGGAGCTCCAGGCCCTTTTGGTGCTGAAATGTCCTTATCAACGTTTCATTTGGAAAGCAAGGCCTCAGCTGTTCAATGCCTGATAAGAAACACTAACTGTTAAACTGTGGGGTAAAAATTAAACAGGAAGAGTGAATAATGTGGGATTGTTCAAACATATGCTATGATTCAGTGACCCTAACCCTGACCACTAGGGTTGGGTAGGCACGTTGCAAATCGAGACCACCAATGTCAACACCAATGACAATTTCATATGTTTCTGCTGTCAAGTGTTAATTCAATTCAAATAAATTTTATTTGTATAAAGCAATTTACAACAAAATCATCTCAATGCGCTTATCAAAATATAAAATTCATAATAAGAGAGAAAAAACCCAATAAGATCCACATGAACAAGTATTTATCATCTAACAATATCAACATCATAAACACCATTAAAGAAACATAAACATTATTTAATATAGCCTCCATACTCTCCAAAGAACATATATCTCATGACACGACAGCACATCTGTTGTTTGTGTTTGAAACACAGAAACATGGAGAAAATGACAACAACAACAACTCAGAACATCCTCAGTGAGGAGCATCCACAAAGTCAATCCTTCCTTTTGTTCCATTCACTGTAGAAAATACCAACAATGTTCTGACCTTATCTTTGCTGAAGGTCTGGTAGCTCAGGTGTTGGTCTCCATCTTTTAAAAGATGTTGTTTTTCCTCAAAACAAAATTTATTTATTGTCTCTAGTGCTGTCATCCTGACTGTAGTGTTATCCTGCTCACTAGCTAGAGAACGTAGCAGCAGCGGTCACATGGCATCAATTCACTAATGCACTGTGAACGTACGTATAGCATTTAGCATAGCACGGTTACGTCCAAAGGCAGCGTAGAGAGCTGTCTTTGGACATAAATGGTTTTCATCTTGGAGAACTGACTGAGCATGTGCAAACACATAAAAACACGCTATGGGAACAGAGGCGGAGCAGCAATGTGCTTTTGGGAGGGGGTGTGGCCTCCTCCTGCCTTACAGCAGAGTGAGACTGTGCAGCATCTCTGCTGTTCCAGCAAATAGCGACGTTTAGTTATTTAGGCAATGAAAAGCACAAAATGCTGACACTTTCAAACTCATAGGTACTGTAGGATATTGGAAATGGAAAAATAAATAATCCAAATATCAATCCACCCTTGGGTAGGCACTGCCTACCTTGCCTACCCTGACTGCATGTCACTGCTATGATTTGTTGTTAGAACATAAGCGTGTTCTGTACAGACAGGCTGTAAATCTGTCATTGGGAACTAAATCCAGGAGTGATCACCACTAATCCACCGTGCTTTCATATCAGCAAACACATCAAGGTTTAAGGTCTTTATTGATATCCTGCATTGACATTTAAAACTATTTGTGGCAGCAGAGATGATTGTCAGTCAAACGCCCCCTGGCCAACTTGTTTCAGTTTTTTTATTATGCATTACAGTTGTTTTTATTACTACCTTTGAAGGCTCTGTGTATCATACAGAGATGATTGAGATTACTAAAGGACTTAGTTAGGGACACATTAGATAAAAATACCAAGTCTTGGAGAATAGCTTGAAATAGAATGAGAGGACAAAGGAGAGAGAGAGATGATGTGAATATTAAATGAAGGCAACCTAATCAAGAAGATGTATTTGTTCCACTCCATTTAGTCAGATGTTAGTAAATGATGGTCCGTGTGTGTGTGGTAGAATGAACAAAAGAGGTAGCGTTACTTACTCAGACCAGTTGGAGACGTAGCAGAACATGAGGCGGCGTGCATGATAAGGCAACCAACAAATCACAAAGGCAATAACCACGGCTCCTAGAACCAAAGGGAGGAACATCAGTATCTAAAGGTTACTCACAGATTGTTACACAGGGGCATCTCTCTCTCTCTTTTTAAAAACACTTCCTGCTATTTTTTAAAATGAAGAAATTCTGGTTTGTTTAGTGAGTTATTGTAGGTTTTCAGTTTTCACAGCAAATCTTTGTTTTTCTCCATTTTAGATTCTTTTCAGTGTTTTGATTGCATTATTTTCCCACAGAGATATAGAATAGGTTTCGTTAAAGTGGAACTGCTGGAAGTTGTTGACAACCAAATCACAAGCTGACAGTAAAATCTCATCGGTTTCCTATAAAACTTTGATGAAATCTATGTTGTGTTTGTGTGAAACTTGAGAAAAGCACAGATGGCTTAGTTCAATAGAAACTGGATTTTTAAACACATACAACAGCTTGTCTCGGCTAGAAGTGGACGACACTAAAATAATGTGTTTGACAATAAAGCTGTTAGCCCATGTGACACCATACATTAGCTTGATTGGGCTCCAGCTTCTTTGCATGCAACACTTGTATAGTGGTGACGTCGCCTGGCAGAAGATTAATGACAGATTAAAGTTTTAGATGAAATGCATCACAAAGCAAAAGGACATCACAGAAAACCCAATGACCAAATGTTGCTGAATACTTCTCTAGTGGTAAAGACTTAAATACAGCTTATTATATTTTTTTTGTAACTTTTTTTCCTTCTTTTTAAAAGGGAATTTTTAATTTTATTTAGTTTTCTAGCCAAATAGTTCATTGCACATTTTCTACTTCAAAAGTAATTAGAGGTGATAATCATAAGTAACAGTAACACAAAAAACAGGTCATCAGTAAATGAGCTCAGAGTATTACAGTGGTTAGAATATTCCACAATATGATAATGATCATCATGACATCCACACAGTCCCAATCATGGACCATTTGTAGTCCACACATTTCCTCTGCTGAGCTGTGGGGGGCAGCAAATGTTTCATTAAAAAACTACATCTATCTATAAAGCAGCAAAGGTCTGCATGCGTGTGTGTGTTTGTGGACCGAATTTCTCCCCGATGCAGTGTCTGTTCCACTTGAAACTTTGTCAACGGCTGACACAGCCCGAGTGTGTGCATCCGTTGTTTTCTGGAGTAATTTGGTGTTGCAAAACGTTCATTTTAAGATTACGGCACTCACGGTATTGAGTGCTCTACTTCTGGTTCCAGGTTCATGATGTTACTGTGTCGCAGTTTGTTTGGGTTTAAAAAAAAGAAAAGAAAGCCAATATTAAAAATGTTTTTGTACCGCTAAAAGTAATTTAAGTTAATATTTCATGGTTATTTAAAATTATTTCCATGATCCCAAACTTTCACTTCCTTCTCCGTCTCCATGACTGTGGGCGGCGACTGTGCTGACGGTCATTAGCCAACCACATCACAAACATTCTGCTTCTTCAGACAGAGGAATGTAACGTTTCTGTGAGCGGATGTGTCCACAACACAGCCCTACTATGATTATTGTTTGTTCCGCACAATGGTGAGTGTTTCTTATATTATTCTATGTGTTAGGAAGGATGCTAGCAGCTACAATGTAAACACACACGGCTGATGTGCATGCGTGAGAGTGCCACAGTGAAAGTTTCATACAGTAGACAGTGGGCAAACTGAGCATGCGCATCCGTCATTTTGAAAAAAAAAAGGTAATAATCTTTCCTTTAATTTTTAGGGTTAGGATTTATCTAGTAGGAAAATTTAAGGTAGAAAATATTGTACTTATACGTGTAAATATTTACTATGCTATTAGTGTGAATGCGCCTGTAGGAGGTTTTCACGTGTAGGATTATTTTTCACTAGGGTTAGGGATTATGTGCATGTACGCGGCTGACGCAGGTGAGTGTGATAATAACCCACGGAGGAGATGAATACACACACACACACACACACAATAATAAAAATACTAAATGACTAAAATCAAACAAAAAACTACACAATATTTATAGTAAAAGTACAATGAACAACAGAAATGCACAAAAATATACAAAATGACTTCAAAAAACATACATTACAGAAAAATACATCAAACAACAAAAATATGACAATGACTTAAAATAAACAAAACTAAATATTTATACAAAAATACACAAAATGAAACAGAAATGCACAAAAATACACCAAAAAATACAAAAATATACAAAATGACTCCAAAAAACATACATTACAGAAAAATACACCAAACAAAAAAAAATATAAAAAAACCAAACACATTTATCATATTCATGTCCCATAGAATTAAACCAGATAAATAACACACACTTTTATTTTACACCCACAAATAAACCCTTTATAACACTACAGAGTATGTACACCTCTATGTACATCCAACCTTCAAACACATACTCATTTGGCCATAATTGACAATTCTACTTAAGCCCCTCCCACTATATGAATACATACTTCTGATGGGCACTGTACTAGTTAAATATAAAAATAAAATGTGTGTGTTTTGTTGTTTTATTTTATGTGTCTGTACTAGTTGTAACAATAAGTAAAGAACATGTAAATGACAGCAAGAGCCATGTCCACCAGCAGCCTTTGACAAACCTAAGGGTCTCTAAGGCTGTACTCACACTGGTAACCAGGGCCGTTCCTAACCAGCTCTGTACATGTGTGAAACCATGGGGGGCCATTGTCTGGCCTGCGTATGTGTGAACTGCACCACAGGGGGGTTAACGGCCCGATGGTCCTGCTAGAAGAGGTGGTCCAAACACCGTGCTAGACTGGCACGGTTGGCCACGCATGCGCACGCACAACTCGACCCGCGCGCAAAATGTGATGACGTTGGGACCGCGCGACGCTTTACGGCACATAAACATCCGCATTCCGCAATGATAGCGGTGTCAGAAGTGCTCGTTAGCTGATATATATGAACAACACCACAGAGAACTCATGGAGGAAGAGGACAACATGACCATCAGGACTTCTCTTTGTTCAGCCGACAGCGGGACAGTAACGGAGTGTAGCAGCTCATCATCAGGTCTATCCGGGTATTTCCGAGGGTATAAATATACATATAAACACATATTACTGGTATATTAACCCATATAAACCAGAAAATATGGAAATGGGACATTGTACTGCTGCTAATGTATAAATAATATAAATATATATATATATATGGTGTTTCAGTGTTCTGGGACACATACTCACTAACTCTGTAGAATGAAAACAAACACACTGTCTTGAGGAGCAAAGTGTAGTGTATTAATTTATTCATCTAAATGTAACCATAAACAGAACATCACAAATACAGCCCAAATAAATGAAATGTCTGAAAGAAAGGTAATAATTTTCCAAACAAAAATCAATAAGCCAGAAATAAAGTGCAACCTTTTGCAAAATGTAACATGAACCTTAAAAACAAAACATTTAAACATTGGAAGTACAAGGATGGGAATATTATGACAGCAGAACCTGGAACAAGACTGTAAACTATGTATTTATTTTAATCTTATTTTATTTCTCTTCTTATGTCGTGTCGTGTTAGTGAACATGTGATAATACCAATTATCAGTATGTGGAGTTCCTGTTAGTCCTGCTCAACTATAATGAATTGATCAGAAATCTACACGTGTCCTGTTCTCATAATACCAGTAATATGTTACACATTACAGCCGTAAAATGTCCCATTTCTATATATTTTGGTTTATATGGGTTAATATACCAGTAATGTGTTTATATGTATGTTTATATCCTCAACATTACCATGGAATTATGGGTTTTACTCAAACCCCTCATCATCACGTCTCTGCAGAAGAAGACCCTCCACTGCACCTCAGCACTTTAACAACTCACTAATTTCATAATTTAAATAAACTATTTCTACCTTTGTTTTTCTGTTTACATGTCGTTTACTTTGTATTTAATAAAATAGTTTCTCCAACAGTTAAATCTACACATTTATACTGTATATAATACACATACAGGATGATGTGTAACAATAATCAGTAAAATTAGCTTTAAACACATTTTGTAGAACTAAATATAAAGTTATGATGTGAACAGAAAGAAAGGAAGACGAGCCAGATAATTATAAACTTTAGAATATAATACAATCATAACTTTTAATCATAAATATGACTCTTCTCAAAACAACAAACTTTGATATCTTTGTCACACAATATCTAAGCTTCAGTGAATAATTTACAAATAAATAAATAAAAAAGTTCACTGATTACATTGAGATCTCAACGTCACCATCAGTGAACTTTTTTTATTTGTAAATTATTTACTGGAAGCTTCTCTGGTGGTGTGTGTTATTATTATTATTATTATTATTATTATTATTATTGTATGAAGCCAACATTACTGCAGCTCTGCACATCATTGTTGTCCTGTTAAAGTATTTTTATACAAAGACTTAAAAACAATCTGAAATTAGTGATGACTCAGTAAATCACCTTTATTATGCATTATAACAATCTGTTCCTTAAGTCTCTAAATTATTGAAACAATTAAAAACATCTAAAAAATAAAATTACAGAAAATGAAATAATCATTTAATATACATTTCAATAAATAAGTGCATCCCATTCTGTCTGTTGTCTGTAGAAGTGATGGGTCTAGACCTGATGATGAAACTAGGATCAGCTCATGGTTTTAATGTCCAGGGAGGGGCGTGGCCACTCTGTATGGACTTAAAGAAGAAGAAATAAAAGAAGAGTTAGATAATGTCATGTTCATCAAAAGGAAAACTGAAAGTGATGGAGATAAATATGATCAGATGGACACAGACACACAAAGTTTAAACAAACACACAAATAATCTGTCCTAAACTGTCTCACACATTAAAATCATCTATTTACACTTATATTAATGTACACAAAGACTAGCTCCACAAAATCAGAACATTTATTGATCCATAAATTAAACTGATCTTACCTTTATAAGCTCAGTTTCCTCCTTTGTTTTTAAATCCATTTGAACCTCCATTCATGGTGGTTTTTATCATCAGAGAGTCTTTCATTTTTAATAAATCCACCGTTATTTGGTCTGTTTTAATCTTTCTTTCTCACTCACTCGATTTCATCAAAACAAAGCAGCATATTTAATGTTTCTGTTACGTGTGAGTAAAATTACCGACACTGGCTGTAAAGAGCAACTTCTTATCTTTCATAAACTGGTGGAATTTCTCCGATAGAACAAATATGAGCAGAGTTACAGTCATTTAAATTAACGTGATGCGTTCAGGGGCCCTGGGAAACCCAGTCCGTGAAAAGAGCACGTGTCTGGGTAAATCTTGGTTTATAGTTACATTACGCAACAGAAAATATGAAATTAACAGAATGTACTGTCAACAACAAACCCAGAGTCGCTTAATGGTGACGTAACGCCATACGTGTGTCATAAATTAACATGATGACGTGTTTCTCTGTGGGAACCGAGTTGAGCTGGTGATCACGTCTGTTCTACCGTGTCAGGGAGGGACAAGGAGGGGGGGATTCCTGCTGTGAGCTTGGAACGGCCCCAGTTACCAGTGTGAGTTCACCCTAAGAAACCTCTTCACACAGATTAAAGTCAGCTGAAAATATGGAGTTTAAACTATAGTCAATTTAAGCCAAAATAAAAAAAGGTCTATTTTCACAAGATAGATTTGTTTTTTAGGATGAAAGTTTGAACAGATTTTGTTCATTTATTTGTACATTTTTTGTCTGCTCACTATTTTCCAGGTCTTTGTTTTCAGTCTGAAACAGGAGATTTAATTAAGCACCAATATGAGTAGTTCTCCAAAAAGTAATTCCAGGTGTCACATCAAAAAAATAAAGGATGATTGTAATATTAAAATAGTTGTAAATAAAAACTACATAACAGTTTAAGACTTTAAAATGTCTCCACTGAAGAATATAAAATGCTTTTTCTATCAAAGTTTAAGAACCAAAGTTCACCATAAAAACACTGCAAACATTTCCCTCAGTCTGCAGCATGGGCAAAGTTGATCTAATCTAATTTTTAAAACATGTCATAGTTTTTATAAAACACTAAGCGTGTCCTAGATTAGTCATACTCACGGAGAACCAGAACTCCGTGGTGAAGCGACTGTGCTCGGTTAGACTCCACAGTCACATTCAGACTGGTGGGATTGTCTTGCTCGGCCTCACGAAACATCTGCAGCAGCTGATTGGCTATGATGCCATTAAGAACAGATATGACCACCATCGGCACCACAAATGACAAGAATGCATTCACCTAAAAGGAAAGAAACAAGAAAAATTAATCAATACAGTTAAAGCATAAGGACTCATGACACCAAAATACATGTTCATTTAGTTATTTTTGTCATGAACAAATAAGTAGGAAGGTATATTTCCTATGATAAGAGACAAAAGAGGAAGTGATGTAATCACACACAGCTACAGCTTCATCCACAGCATTCCTAGGCAAACATGTTGGGTTAGGAATGCTGTGGATATGATGTCCACAGTTGCCACACAGACAAACACATTCCCGGGTTAGGGTTATAATGAGGTTTGGTGTGTCCGTCTTCCTGCGCAGAAGTTTCAAAAGATGAGATTTCACGGGAGTTGCGAGGCTCCCGCCCAAACAACTTTCAATGGAAACACATTCCATTATACTTTGTCAACTATTAGAAATATCAATAATGGAATGGAAACCCAGCTATTGATGATATGGGGCTGCATGTACGGATTACAAAGCTTGTGATGCACTTTTTAATGGTAAAACGTTAAAATAATCATTATTGGATATTATTATAGAATATTATTATCAGCGTATCTAATAACAAATTGAGTCTTACATGAATCACGTGACGATCAAGCATTTCCAACTTCCGTTGTCGCAATTTTCTCTCTATACGGCGCTGAGTCATTACATCTTCAACAAATGCACAAGTTTATGTTGACATTTTGGACACTTTTCTTATTCCCTCCATTGAGAGGATATTTGGGGATGATGACAACATCTGGTGTGATGGATAGGGTAAAGTTAGAAACCATTAAAAGCTACATTAGTCAGGGTTTGTTTAGTCTTTGTTTGGTGTAGTTTCATGTTTTAAATCATGGCTCCTCCTCCCAGTGATGTCAGTAACCCTAACCCTAACCCTAACCCTAACCCTCCTGTTTCAACTCAGGTGTGACTCGTTCCTAATCAATCCTTCCTCACTATTTATCTGAGTGTTTGGACACACACTGGTTGATGGTTCATTGTAGATGTTTCCCTATTCACGTGCTGCTGTTTTTATCTCCTGCTCCATGTTTTTCTTGTGCCTTTTGGTTTTTAGAGCACATTTTTTCTGAGGTCAATGAGACTAAACCTCACAGAGGAGGAGCTACACCATTTAAAACTTTAAAAAAGTAGGCAAAGATGAACGTACAAATCTAGGAAATTATATTTAATAAGAACACAACAGTGATGTCATGAATTTTGACCCCTTGTTTATATAACGACTCAAGGGGTTTCATGGCTGTTTTGCACACCTGCAACCAGCCAGAGTTTAAATACATGTGAGGCCTCAGTTGTTAGAGACCCTCTTATGTGCCTAAAATTGAGGTTAAATTCATGGGAATTACAGTGGGTACGGAAAGTATTCAGACCCCTTTAAATGTTTCACTCTTTGTTTTATTGCAGACATTTGCTAAAATCAAAAAAGTTCATTTTATTTCTCATTAATGCACACTCAGCATCCCATGTTGACATAAAAAAACAGAAATGTAGAAATATTTGTAAATGTATTAAAAAAGAAAAAGTCAAATATCACATGGTCATAAATATTCAGACCCTTTGCTCAGTATTGAGTAGAAACATCTTCTGAGCTCGTACAGACATGAGTCTTCTTGGGAACGATGCAACAAGTTTTTCACACCTGGATTTGGGGATCATCTGACATTCTTCTTTGTAGATCTTCTCCAGTTCTGTCAGGTTGGATGGTGAACGTTGGTGGACAGTCATTTTCAGGTCTCTCCAGAGATGATCAGTAGGGTTTAGGTCAGGGCTCTGGTTGGACCAGTCAACAATGGTCACAGAGTTGTTCTGAAGCCACTCCTTTGTTATTGTAGCTGTGTGCTTAGGGTCATTGTCTTGTTGGAAGGTGAACCTTCAGCCCAGTCTGAGGTCCTGAGAACTCTGGAAGAGGTTTTCTTCCAGGAAATCTCTGTACTTGGTCACATTCATCTTTCCTTCAATTGCAACCAGTCGTCCTGTCCACTGTTGAGATTGTGTTGGGCAGGTGATGAGCAGTGACTGGTGTTCTCCACACACACCACTTAGAATTAATGCCAAAAAGTTCAATCTTGGTCTCATCAGACCAGAGAATCTTATTTCTCAAAGTCTGAGAGTCTTTCATGTGTTTTTTGACAAACTCTATGCAGGTTTTCATATGTCTTGCTCTGAGGAGAGGCTTCCGACAGGCCACTCTGCCATAAAGTCCCCACTGGCGGAGGGCTGCAGTGACAGTTGACTTTGTGAAACTCAATTTAATTTCTTTACGGAAGTAGCAACAAACTATTATTTAGTAGAGCCTTAGCATCAAGGTGTTGTATGAGCTGCTCCGCTACAACCTTCTTATAGACCTTAGGGAGAGCAGGGAGTATGCTAATGGCTCGATAGTTACTGACCTCTCGTTTATCTCCCGACTTTTGCACAAGCGTACCAATGGCCGTTTTTAGGATAGAAGGAAATACCCCTTCCTCGACGGACTGATTGATGGTTTTGGTGAGAACTAGAGTTATCCAATCCACTTTATTTATATAGCACATTTAAACAACAAAACGTTTCCAAAGTGCTGAACATGCGACCACAACAATAAAACCAAAACAATACAAATGAGCTCTGCCACCAAATGAGTATAAAACAATAAATAAAAATAAAACAGTTTAAAAGAATAAATATAAATAAAAACACATTAAAAACTATAAATAACATAAAATAAAAGACACAGAGGACCACACAACTTACGCGGTGCTAAAAGCCAGAGAATAAAAGTGAGTTTTGAGACGAGATTTAAAACACTCCACGGTGGGGGCCGTACGGATGTGGAGGGGCAGAGCGTTCCACAACTTAGGGCCGACAACGGAAAACGCTCTGTCCCCTTTAGTTTTACGGTTCGCCTTCGGAACCACGAGCTGGAGCTGGCCCTCAGACCTCAAAGCGCGCGGGGGTCGGTAAATTTGGATGAGGTCTGTGATATACTGAGGGGCCAGTCCATTCCAAGCTTTAAAAACAAACAATAAAATTTTAAAATCAATTCTAAATTTAACAGGGAGCCAATGCAAAGAAGCAAGGATTGGGGTGATGTGTTCACGCTTTTTGGTCCCTGTTAAAAGTCGTGCCGCTGCGTTCTGGACTAACTGCAAGCGGTAAAGTGCCTTTTGGCTGATGCCCGAGTAAAGTGCGTTGCAGTAGTCCAGACGGCTAGGGTTAAAGCCTTGTGAAGTTTTACAAAGGCACTGTCTAACCCATATACAGTTATTTTGCTTTACTATTGTTCAATTTCATAATATTAGTGTTTCCTGGAACCAAAGCTGATGTTGACCTCCTTATGATCAGATGTTTCCACAGCTTTGAATAAAGCCCGAACCCTGAAGCGGAGAAAGGAGACATTCTGGACATGCCTGTCGTCCCAGAAGGTGTCTTCAGCTCAGCGCTACCCTCGATGCTGCGGTGCTGCGATGTGAAGAAAAAGGACGAGGAGGCTCTCCGCCTCTGCCTTCCAAGGAAGCCCTTGGTCTTGTCCCCACCTGCTCGCTGCAAGGTATTCTGGGCTCCTCAGTTTTGAGCTTTTAAACTGCGCATCCTGTTTATGCCTTGGCCTCCACAACCGGTGGGTCAAAATGGTGCCTTTGGTTGGCCCAGGAAGCCCACAGCCCCAGCCACACCGGCCCGACCTCTACGTGCCCCAACCAACCAGGAAGATGAAGCGGGCAGCCTGACATGGCCCTCCGCTCTCTCTTCGGTGATGTGTCTGGATGTTTCCGGTTCCACAGCTCCACCTGTTCTGCTATGTTCTCCTGGCATCCAAAGGTCCTAAAGTTATTGCTGCGTTAATGCTATTGCTAGGTTCATGCTCTTGTTAATGCTGATGCTAGATTAATGCTGCTGCTAGGTTAATTCTAATGCAATGCTAATCCTAAAGCATTTGAAATGCAATTTCTCAACTGTTTTTCTACCAATTTCCACCAAATCTGCTCAGGCTAAACCCTAACCCTAACATTGAGAAACACGACCTTGGGGTACTAACCCCTGCCACTTCTTCAGACCGTGGCTCAGGTGGTAGAGGGTCGTTTTCTGATCGAGAGGTTGGGGGTTCGATCCCAGTACCTGACTATGTGTCAAAGTGTCCCTGGGCAAGACACTGAACCCTAAGTTGCTCCCAGTGGTCGACTAGTGCCTTGCATGTCAGTCCTGTCCCACTGGTGTGTGAATGTGAGAGTGATTGGGTGAATGAGCTGATATGTAAAGCACTTTTAGACTGTTTCAGAGTGGTTATAAAGCAATATATAAATCTAGTCCATTTACCATTTAGTCCATTTACAACGCCGCTTGTGGCTTTAATTATTAATATAGTCTCTGTCTGTTAGTCAACAACACTTCTACAGTCTGAATAGAAACAAAGAGACTCTTCACATGCAATTTTAATCACGTACGTTTCCAAAGAACTTTGGTCAGAAAATACGTTAAAGAGAGAAAACAGATGATGTTTAGTTGATAAAGTTAAAAGAAAATAAGTCTGTTCATCAAATCCTGCATGAACAACAACATCAGATGCGGTTGAAATAACTTCACTATCTGAGCTGATGAATATTTGTCTGGATTGTTTTTAAAGACTTCCTGCAATAATTGTTTTTTTTTTTAAATTGTATTTCCAACAAGTCTGAATTTAATCCAGATGTTCAGACACTGGCTTCAGGCTTTGTTTACTTCACACTCACAGAATCCCGTCTAAAGAGCTCTAATATTTCAGATAAATTAAATGTTTCTTGCCTCAATACTTCACATTTATCCTGTGTGGGAAGAATGTTTATAATTAGTATTTTTATATGTTTACACAATAGTTGTGATGTTTATGATTATTATCTGCTTATTTGTTCTTCATCCTCGTATAATTATAAATTCATTACCTGTCGGATGTTTATTTGTTCTTCAGTTACTGAAGCTCAGTGTTGCAGTTAATTTAAAAGAGTGTAAATCCACTAGTATCTTTGTAACATTTAATATTTACTGAGGATTTTTAACTGTAGCAACACAAGTAACACAAGTAAAAGAATATAGAGCACTAGGAGTGTGGATAGATGAGAAACTGACCTGGAAAAAACACATACAAGTAGTTAAAAACAAAGTTGCCAAAAGCAGCTTCATCCTATGGAAATGACAACAAATACTACAAACCACATCACTGAAGACAATCTATTCTTCCCTTGTTGGGTCACATTTAAATTACTGCTCAGAAATCTGGGGAAACACCTACAAAACGTATCTTGAACCTTTATTTAAACTACAAAAAAAAAGCAATTAGGATTTTATATAAGGCACCACACAACACACACACACACAAATGAACTATTTGAAAAGGCCAAATACCTAAAGCTGCAAGAAATAATACACTACAGCACACAAATTCTCACATTTAGGGCATCACTTAAAACACTCCCATATCAAATACAAAAACGTTTCACATACAAACACACAGCTTATGAACTAAGACATAATAATGTGTTTATACAAGAAAGGGTTAAATCTAACATTGGAAAATACAGCACTGTCAATAGAGCTATTACCAGCTGGAATAACCTTGATGTAGAGACAAAACAAGCTGCAAACTTGACTAGATATAAAGAAAAAACTCGGAAGACATTTTTGCAAGAATACGAGATCAACACATCAATGAGAAAGAAGATGAACTTTTCTTTTGAACTGGAGGAACAAAAACAACGTTTGGGAATGAAATCTACGGGGAAGAAGGACGACACGAACAACGATAGAGAGGAAGAATAAAAAAAAAAAAAAAAGAAGACAACACTGACTACAGATGAGAATAAATCCTACACAAAAAAGGACAAAAAAAAATGAAAAAAATGAAATTGTGTTCAGAACCAAAGAATGTTTGACCAGAGAGACGAGCTCTGATGTAAATTTTCTGTGTTCAAAATAGGGGACGGGACTCGGATAAGCAACCTGCTTCTCTCGTCTCCTTTTTCGGCATGTACAAAAAAAAAAAAAAAAAAGAGAAAAAGAAAACTTCTGTGAATGCAACCATGTCGGAAATAAACTGAATAAATAAATAAATAAATAAAATAAAGTCAATGAATAACTTTCAAACCATCAACTCTCCCACTAGTCATTAGTAAATGTGATATTTAGTCATTATTAAAGGTGATATTTAGTCAAAGGGTTAGGGTTAGTTAAAGTCAATTCAAAGCATGTTTTTTTGCTTCTCTAATACTATTGTATTGTTGAGCCATTTTCATTGTTTGTTTTTCTCTCCTTTTTTTAGTGATTTTCTTTTCTGAGTTTAAATGTAAGTTATGTAAACACACAAGGACTTAAAAATGTCTTAGTGTCCATAATATATTTTTCCTGATTTAACTATTTATGGTAATTCTCCTAGAGGTGTTTCTAAAGAGGTCATTTAAATAAATAAATACTCAAAATATAAAACATTAGTTCAAATAATGCAAATCATTTTTTAACCAATAAAAAAAAAATAAAAATGGTTTTCAACACACACACAGGCCAGCTGTTCCTCTCTTTGTTCGTGTGCTTAACACCAGGTTGTCTAATCAGCTCAGCTTTCACACTGATGAGAACTGTTCTGTGTTTACAGCTCAGAATCTAATTATTATGTGATAAGGAAGGGACGACCAATCAGTGAGCGACACACATACGCACACACGCACACACGCAAAATGAGTAAAATCAAGCAAAAAACAAAACAATATTTAGAAAAAAAAGTACAGAAAACAACAGAAATGCACAAAAATACACTAAATGACTTCAAAAACATACATTACTGAAAAATACACCAAACAACAAAAATATGACAATGACTTAAAATACACAAAACTAAATATTTATACAAATATACACAAAATGAAACAGAAATGCACAAAACTACACCAAAAAGATACAAAAATATACAAAATGACTCCACAAAACATATATAACAGAAAAATACACCAAACAAAAAAATATATAAAAATGAGTAAAACAACAAACATTTATCATGTTCATGGCCCATAGAATTAAACCAGATAAATCTGTTGTTTGTGCCTATGGGCCAAACAACAGCCCAGAGTATCCACCCTTCTTGGATTCCTTAGAGGGAGTACTGGAGAGTGCTCCTTCTGGGGATTCCCTCGTTCTGCTGGGGGACTTCAATGCTCACATTGGCAACGACAGTGAGACCTGCAGGGGCGTGATTGGGAGGAATGGCCCCCCTGATCAGAGCCTGAGCGATGCTTTGTTATTGAACTTCTGTGCTTGTCACAGATTGTCCATAACAAACACCATGTTCAGGCATAAGGGTGTCCATATGTGCACCAGGACACCCTAGGCTGCAGTTCGATGATCGACTTTGTAGTCGTGTCATCGGACTTGCGGCCACGTGTCTTGGACACTCAGGTGAAGAGAGGGGCGGAGCGGTCAACCACCTGGTGGTGAATTGGCTCCAATGACGGTGGAAGATGCCGGTCAGACCTGGCAGACCATCTGAGAAAGCTTCAACCATGTCTTGGGGGAGGCAGGGGACATTGAGTCAGAGTGGGCCATGCTCCATGCCTCTGTTGTTGAGGCGTCTGACCGGTGCTGTGGCTGCAAGGTAGTCGGTGCCTGTCGTGGCGGCAACACTCAAGCCAATTAGTGGACACCGGGGGTGAGGGATGAAGAAGCTTAAGTAGGAGTCCCATCGGGCCTTCTTGGCCTGTGGGACTCTGGAGGCAGCAGACAGGTACCGACGGGCCAAGCGGAGTGCAGAAACGGCGTTCGACGAGGCAAAAACCCGGACAAGGGAGGACTTTGGCGAGGCCGTGGCTTCGAAAAGGTTATGGTCCACCATCCAGCGTGTCAGGAGGGGGAAGCAGTGCACTGTCAACACTGTGTATGATGCGGATGGTGACCTCGATTCGAGAAGTTGTGGATCGGTGAAAGAAATACTTCAAAGACCTCCTCACGGACACGCCGTCCGATGAGGAAGCAGAGTCTGGGGACACGGGAATGGACAGTCCTATCTCTGGGGCTGAGGTGGTTAAAAAGCTCCTTGGCGGCAGGGCCTCAGGGATGGATGCAATCCACCTGGAGTTCCTCAAGGCCCTGGATGTTGAGGGACTGTCATGGTTGACACGACTCTGCAGCATCGCTTGGACATTTGGGGCAGTGCCTCTGGATTGGCAGACCAGGGTGTGTGTTCCAACTATATAGGGATCACACTCCTCTGCCTCCCCAGTCAGGTTTATTTAGGGGTATTGGAGAGGAGGGTCCGCCGGATAGTCGAACCTCGGTTCAGCGGGGAGCATTGCGGTGTTCATCCTGGTCGTGGAACTGTGGATGAGCTCTACACCCTCAACAGGGTCTTTGAGGGTTCGTTGGAGTTTGCCCAACCAGTCCACATGTGTTTTATGGACCTGGAGAAGGCATTCGACCGTGTCCTTCGGGGATTCCTGTGGGGGATCCTCTGGGAGTATGGGGTATCGGACCCCCTGATAGGGGCTGTCCATTCCCTGTACGACCGGTGTCAGAGCTTGGTCCACATTGCTGGCAGTAAGTCAACCTTATTTCCAGTGAGGGTTGGAAATGAGGTCCTCAGAGTAGAGCCGCTGCTCCTCCACATTGAGAAGAGCCAGATGAGGGGGCTCGGATGCCTCCCTAGTGAGGGATCATCACCCCCCCCCCCCCCCGGGGGAGTTGGATGAAGTGGCCAGCGACCCGACAATGGATAAGCCGAAGAAAATGAATAGTGAAGTGAGAGTGAAGTGAATGTGTCTGGATCTCGTCTCTGCCATGGTTAACATCCTGTGAGAAGATAATAAAATAAACACAAACATGCCTTTACAACGTTTAAAACCAGGTCTGTATCACTGAGTCTAAGTTTAGATTAACTCAGTTGTCACATGCAGATGACTTTAACCTAAACACTGACCTGCTGCTTATTTAACTAATACATGCCACGAGACTGAACCATTCATTACCATCTCTATCCACTTTATTACGTTAACATTTCTAAAGTGAACAAACTGTTTATTTTAACTTGTTGATTTGGCATCATTAGCCTTTTGTTTAAAACATCACATCATGACGCGCGCGCGCACACACACACACACACACACACACACACACACACACACACACACACACACACACACACACACACACACACACACACACACACACACACACACACACACACACACACACACACACACACGGGGCCCTCAGCTCTAGTCCATGACAAATGGAGTTAATATTAACTCATTCAGTGCCATTGACGAGAACACTCGCCAATTGTGTTTTATCACAGAGATTACTAGAGCACACCCTGGAGGAGGTCATGTATGGACCTGAGTGGATTATCGATAATGTTGCAATCGTGAGATGAAACCATCAACAAACCGGGCCAAACGGGTCATCTCTGCGTGTCGGGAGGAAGAGGAAGTTACATCTGTGTGATTGACGGGGGGTTAGGGTTAGGAACAAAATACAGTAAGCAAAACATTTAACTGTGAGCCAGATAAAATAATAATTTTGCAATTAAAAGCCTCATCTCAGTGTTATTTTTTTAAGAAGGAAACCAATGTTCAGATGTTATAGTTTTCAATAAAGCAAAAAACAAAATTGCTTCAAAGTCACAGATTTTTTTTTAAAAATGCCTGTTTTCTGTAAAACTTGCTCTATTCAACTGCTGATTACAGAATAACTAAACAAACTACAAATATTTTTTTTGATGAAAGTAGAGACTTTAATCTTTCAGAATCTGGTGTCAGATTTCAGATTGTCATGGCACAAAATATTCTGTAGGTTTTTAAAAATGAGTCAAAATGCTCTAAAACGGCTGGCACTGAATGAGTTAAATACTGCTGTGTGATAAAGTTTTAGTATTAAATTAACCACCTTTAAATGTTTATTTTCATTAAAAAAAAATGCTGCAGATTTGGTGCATGGGTTGTGGTATGTTATATATAATATATTTTTAAAAATGCAAGGTGGATTCTGGTAAAATATGATATACTTGTTGCCTTTTATAAATGTTACATGTGGTACGATCAGTTAATAGTTGTTTGTTATGGAGCATGTACGCTATCTTACATTTAAGTACCGGTTTGGTACAAACAGAGAACGATACAATTATTATTATTATTATTATTATCATTATTATTATTATTATTAGGGCTAGAGTCAGAAGCCTAGATTTAACTCAAGGAGTGAAGAGTAAAGACACTGAGCACAGTTCTGATTTTTGGTGATACCTTATATTGTGATAATGACATTGAATTAACCAACATTTAGACATTTACAACAAAAGACATGAAACAAATGACCATACACAGAAAAATACAATATATACAATTTCTTGGTGTCAGTGGGCATCCAATGATTGTGCAGCGCACATAGTCCATAAATGTATAACTAGAGTTCCAGGTTTCCTGTATGGCGCTATCCACAGTTTAACGGCCTGACCATTGACTGTCCATAGTAGGATAAAGTCCACGTATTGGAGATGAATGTATATGAGGTGTGTTAGTGTTACGTGTTAGTGGGATGCAAAGAGGAGAAAAAAAGAGCAGCTGCACAAAGGAGCCTCCTACCAGTGACCACAGCAGGTAGAATCTTCAGTTTAGTTCCAGACTAGGTTCTAGTTCACCATCAACTGGCCTGTATGACAAACAGGTCCAATTAAATATCCAGTGTTGTGCACACATTAAGAAACATTCAAACATACTGGTGCTCCATAACACAAGCTGTAATATATTTAACAGTATTTCAATAATCAAATATTGTACAATATAATTGGTTCATGGTATATAAATATGATTCAAGTAATTATATTTGTAATATTAATCAATTCATTAGTGATTGACTGGACTGCATTAAAGTGCATTGATAACCAGGAACTGGTTTAAAGTGTTTAAAGTGCATTAATTCTCATCAACACAGCCATGAGAATAAACTATAAATCCAACGTTTCAGTCAATAGATCATAATTAGAGAAAGAAGACATACAAGATGTTGTTAAATGTGCCAACCAAAGAGCAGCGGTAGCAGCTAAGCTAAGCTAAGCTAAACTTACCAATTCTGTGGTTCAGTCCGTAAATGTCTCCGGTATTCGGCTCCTAAAGCTGGACATTTGCTGCCTTTAGTTTGAAGACCTTCACGAAACAAACACCATAAACATACCTGCAGCAAACATCTCCGTCTCTTGACTCTGACTCTCACTTTCACTTCTTCTTCTTCTGCTTCTGCTTCTTCTTCTGTGATTTATTGGCGGGTGGCACTCATCAGAGAAAGGTGTATTTTGCGCCACCTACTGTATCGGAGTATGAACCAGAGTTTTATCCTTTTCCTAAGTAATAATAGCTTAAGAAAAAAAACAACTATATTTTCCCATAACTTTTTAATCATTAAGGAATTTGATTAGTCTTTTCATTTTAACATTATTCAAAACATGACCCACATTAATCTCTATCTCCTGACGGTGTAAATCCTGAAGCATAATTTGTCTTTTTATATCTACTACATCTTAGGAGAACATGCTCCACGTTCTCTTGGTCGTTGCAATGCTCACATAATCCTGTTTTATGCTTTTTGATGAGATGTGAAGTCACAGCTGTGTTTATATTACGGTGATTTGCACGCGCTCTCACACGACGGTGCGACGTTACGGCATGACGCAAAGCCATGATGTGATGGCGTAATACGTAAATATGCAGTATTTTATATAAAGGAAGGAAAAATAATAAATTAATTAATATTAAAGGGTTTTCCACCCAGGTTACAGTTAGTAGGTAGTAAAATAGGAAGATGATTATTTTCTATGAAATGTAATGAAAATGAAACAATTGCATAATTTAGGAGAAACAAAGTGTTTCATGTTGAAACTTAAACATTTCCTACCTTTTGAAGTTACTGCTAGCCTTCTTTATTACCTAACGTCTAATTACAGTGAAAGTGTGAACATTTAGTATTTAATAAGTGATATTCTAACCATTAGCCCTTCAGACTGTACCGTAGCTATGAAGTAGTCCTGTTCTAATATATGTCCATGTGAACTTTAATGCATCCCAAACGTCTTCTTCTATGTGCTAAAGCTCTGTAACATGGGTTAGGAGCTAGGGGCTAACCCTAACCCCTAACCCCTATTCCAGGGGTAAAGCTCTGTAACATGAGCGTCTCAGACCCTCCCCTCCCTGTCCTGTGTGAAACACATTTTTCTAATAATAAACTTTATTGCTGTGATGAAAGATAAGATGCGTTGGTTTTGGCTCTGATTCAGAAACAGAGAAAATAGGACGAGACGATAGTGACGAGGTGTTATTTTGCAGATATTCTGAAGAAGCTCCTCCAATCAGAACCAGGCACAGATTATATGACCTACGACCTGTATGAGCTCATGATTTATCTTTGAAAAATAGCTTTTAGTTTGTGTGAAAGTGGTTCCTACACTCACTGTCACTCATCATCATCATTCTATATCCATTATTTCACACACACTGAGGAGCAGCTACAGAGACATTCAGAGATTGATTAAATGCTTCGGCTTTAAGTGTCAACTTCTACATTTCTACAGTTTCATTTATCAGATGCTTTTATTGAAAGTGATGTCAAACATAATCACATAGAGTTAAAGTGAAAGGATGAACATCCCTATGATTACAGCCTGATTCATTAACCCTTAGACCACCACTGACCCTGATATGGACCAATCACTACCAGGAAACCATAACTAGAGGGTGTTTCAGAAAGGAGGTTCAACAAACTCTGAGTCTATCCATAAACTCAGAGTTAACAAACTCTGAGTATCTGGTTCTATCAGAATCAGAATCAGAAACAGAATCAACTTTATTAACCAAGAGTGTATGAATACACACGAGGAATTTGTCTTGGTGACCTGAGCTCTCTCAGATAGTGTAACATTAAATAATAACAATCAACTAGAATAAATAAAAAAAGAAGTATAAACATAAATATAAGAGTAGTTAGACTAATATGTGCAAACTAAATAAAATAACAAGATAATAAAATAATAGTAATAGTAACGAAATAAAATAAAAATACAATAATAATAATAATAATAGTGCAGTAGTGCAGGTGAACATTTAAATATTATATGTTTATGTACATGAACATTCACAGTGACAGGTTGATCCAGGGTTGTTATGTTTAGTTCCAGGTTATTTCACAGTAACAGAAACAGGTCTGACTCTCTATGACTGTTTAGTGTTGATCACAGTGACAGCCTGGAGGAACAAACTGTTTTTATGGCGTACAGTGATCTGTAGCGACTGCCAGAGGGGAGGAGTTTAAACAGATTGTGTGCAGGGTGGGAGGAGTCTGCAGTGATGTTACCTGCCCGTTTCCTGACCCTGGACAGGTATAAGTCTTGGATGGAGGGCAGATCAACACCAATGATCTTTTCTACAGTCCTGATTATCCTTTGTAGTCTGTGTTTGTATAGTTTGGTTGTAGATCTAAACCAGACAGTGATGGAGGTGCACAGAACAGACTGAATGATGGAGGTGTAGAACATGATCAGCAGCTCCTGGGGCAGGTTGAACTTCCTCAGCTGATGCAGGAAGTACTTCCTCTGCTGTGCCTTTTTCCTGGTTGTGTCTATGTGGGAGGTCCACTTCAGGTCCTGTGAGATTGTGGATCCCAGGAACCTGAAAGAGTCCACGGTAGCTACTGTGCTGTTCAGAATGGTAGGGGGGGGAGTGGGGGGGGATTTCTGCTGAAGTCCACTGTCATCTCCACAGTCTTGAACAGGGTCAGTTCCAGATGTTTCTGACTGCACCAGAGATCCAGCTGTTCTACCTCCGTCTGAAGGCAGACTCGTCCCCATCCTGGATGAGACCGATGACGGTGGTGTCGTCTGCAAACTTCAGGAGTTTCACAGAGGGGTCCCCTGAGGTGCAGTCATTGGTGTAGAGGGAGAATAGCAGTGGGGAGAGAACACACCCCTGGGGTCACCAGTGCTGAGTGACCGGGTGCTGGATGTGATGTTTCCCAGCCTTACTTGCTGCTACCTGTCAGACAGGAAGTTGGTGATCCACTGACAGGTGGAGGCCGGCACTGTGAGCTGGGTGAGTTTCTGGTGAAGGATGTCCAGGATGATGGTGTTGAACGCAGAGCTGAAATCCACAAACAGGATCCTAGCGTAGGTCCCTGGGGAGTCGAGGTGATGCAGGATGTAGTTCAGTCCCATGTTGACTACATCCTCTACTGACCTGTTTGCCTGATAGGCAAACTGCAGGGGGTCCAGCAGGGGTCCTGTGATGTCCTTCAGGTGGCTCAGCCTCTCAAAGGACTTCATGACTACAGACGTCAGAGCAATGGGTCGATAGTCATTGAGTCCTGTGATGGCAGGTTTCTTTGGGACTGAGATGATGCTGGAGCTTTTGAAGCAGAAGGTACTTCACACACCTCCAGTGATGTGTTGAAGATCCATGTGAAGATGTGGACCAGCTGCTCAGCACAGGCTTTGAAGCTGATATGAAGTGAATCAATCAACTCTGAGTATAGAAACCTGGAGTTTCTCACGTGCACGAGCGCCATAAAAAGCCATCATCAACCATTGAGCAAAGATAACATGAGCTACCATGGCAACCAGCCGGAAGAGAGCGATTTATTCACCCTGATGGAGCTAGAAGTTCTCTTGATGTTTATAGGAGAATATGAACCTGTTCTCTCTCTCTCTCTCTCTCTCTGTGTGTGTGTGTGTGTGTGTGTGTGTGTGTGTGTCAGCTGATGTCCACAGGTTGTAAATGTTATTTCTTAAAGTATTTTGTTGAGTTTCATCTTTACATACAAACGGCTACAGGTTTTTGTTGTTGTTGTGTCAGATCTCAGTGATCAGCCAATGAGAAGAGACGATACAAAAAGACAACATTACACACGTTAAGTCAGACACACACAGACACACACACTGCCCTCACTAACAGCTACTGTACAAACACAGTTACACACAGTGTGTGTGTCCACATCAGGCTCATAGTGCACAAAGGGCCTGTACTATGAAGCCTGATAACTATATCTTAGACTTATCTACGTTACCAAACATTCTCCATCAGACAGAAGCTGTCCTATGAATCTAGACATCAACTCACTAAGCTAACCACGTGATTTCAGCCAGGCTACGTGCACACTCCTGTGACAAGGGCGGAGTTATCAGCGTCAGACCAATCACAATCACAGAGAAACTGGAGAATAACTTGCATCACAAATAAGGAATAATTCTTTAAAAATATGAAGAATTAAAATCCATAATTCAGACCAAAAACAAAACTGTTGCTGCAGTAAAAGCAGAAAGTAATGAATGCAGGAATTAATGAGTGTTAATGATTAAATCAGTGAGATTATAAACAGACACTGATCACTTTCTCTTTGATATTGTCTGTGTCTCTGATGCTGCGTTCATACAGATCTACATCATAAGGTGGAATATATTTATATTAATATTATCTACAGGACTGAGGCTCTCAGCGTCACCACACAATATATTCATTCATTTATTTATTTATTCTTTTATGGGTCTGAAAGCCCCCGACGTACACAGGTTTTATCAGCTGACAACTGTAGATATGAATCTGTTTCCTAGAGGATGTGATGGTAAATAAAGGATAAATATTCTCTTTCCTGTCAGCGTCACATCAGATCTACACAGACATGATTGGACAGATCGTTTTAGAAGAAATCTGATTGGTCAGGAGGCGGAGCTTTAGTACTTGCTCAGATTCCAGCCTAAGTTACCATGGTGATTTAGCCTAAGTTACCATGGTGATTTAGCTCTGTAAGACGTTAGCCAGCTTTGTAGTACAGCACATACTAATTAAATCCCCAAAGTTAGCTTGATAAGAGGTAATCTAGCTATTAAAGGCCCTTCACACACACACTGAATGATGCACACGCTGCAGATAAGGATGATAAAGTGTAAATGTTAAAATACAGAAACTAACACAAAGATTGATTTCAATGTAACAAAACATTTATTTATTTTTTCGTAAAATTTTCTCTAATTTTTTTATTTTACTTGGAGAGCTGTGCAAAATTAGACTGAGGACCGTATGTGGCCCCCGGACCACCAGTTGCACACATTTAGTTTATTTAGTGTGGCAATAGACACTCATTGGACAGTAATAATCTGTTCTATAATAGTTAGTTTCATTTATTATTATTAATAAATTGAGTTGGATTTAGATCGTTGTGAGAGATGTTAGTTTTACTTTCCTGATGATGTGTTGTTGCCATAGTGATATCTCAGGTATAAGTTATTCATAATAATGGGTCGGTTTCTAGTTGTTTTGTTGCGCACGCGCACTGTCAGAGGTTCTTGTGCGTAAAGTTGACGGAGCTGTTACGCATTGTTCGCGTTCCCACTCGGTGCGTAAAAGGAGAGAAGGGCTGCGCGCAAAGCGCTCACGCGGCGCACACACACACACACACACACACACACACACGCTTACCTGTAGAACGGTCTTCATGGTGAGGTCAGAGACCACCACGGTGCAGATGTTCTCCCCCTGGCGGGTCTCCTGACCCATGATGAAGACCATCGGAGTGGAGAGGATGAAGGACGTGATCCACATGAGGCTAATCAGCTTCTTGGTGCGGCTCCTGGACATGATGCTCTTGGTTTTGAAGGGGTGTATTATGGCCATGTAGCGCTCCACGCTCAGGCTCGCGATGTTGAGCGCGGTTGCGTAAGAGCAGCTGTCCCGCAGGAAGTAGTACCCCCGACACACGGCGTCCCCGAACCGCCACGGGTGGTGGAACCAGATGAAGTTGTAGAGCTCGATGGGCATGGACAGAACCAGGATCAGCAGGTCTGACACGGCCAGGCTGGTCAGGTGGTAGTGCACGGTGCTCTGCAGGTTCTGCAGGGACCTCCTGGTGAGCAAGGCGTAAACGGTGATGGAGTTTCCTACACAGCCCACGACAAACAGGACCGCGTAGATGACGGTGACCGCAGCTTTGGAAAAAACGTCCGTGTTTACGTCCAAGTCTGCGTTGGTTCCGCTGATGTTAATATTAATATTTTCATCATTAAACACAGAATTATTCTCACACAGAACGAGCGTCGCGTTCACTTCCATCCTGCACGCGAGTGTCAGTGTGTGTGTGTGTGTGCGTGTGTGTGTGTGTGTGCTCTCAGTAGTTTTGGATTCATTAGTTGAATGTTTCCTCTGATCATGGATCATTAGCTCTGAACTCCTCCTGGTTCTCTTCATTCTGTAGAGCTCTCTTTCTCACACATACACACACATACACGCACGCAGACACACACACACGCAGACACACACACACACATACACACATACATACATACACACACGCACACACACATTACATACACGCACGCACACACACGCAGACGCACACACACACGCACACGGACACACGCACACATACATACATACACACACACACATTAATCACATCTACAGTATCACATCTGTCACATATACAACATCCGTCACATTTCTCACATATGTCACATCTATCACATTTACAGTATCACATTTATCACAGCTGAGGATGAATTGTTGCTTTTATCTGAGCAGTGATAAGAAATAAAAGCTGATATTTTCTATGTGAATGTAAATCATCCTGTTTTTTGTTCTTTTTTAAACTTATTATTACTGTTTTTATTATTTTCTTAAACACAACTGGTTTGATAAAGTGATAAAAGAAAATAATGAGTTTATTTCTTTCAATATTTGCTTTAATCTTTTGTTCAACAAAAGTTCACTGGAGAGGTGCAGTGGTATCTGCTCAGCTTTGCTCACTTCAGGTCAATCTTTGGGTTGGTGGAGGTTCTCTGTGAGATCAATGCATAGCTACAGCTGGTTGAAGGGGACCAAATCCATTAAACAGGTGATTTGGTTCCATTTTACCAGCTTTAGCAAAGCATTCAAGAGCTGAGTGTGTTGCCATGGTTACCTAGGAGGATGAATGAGTGAATGTCCTGAAGGAGACAGAGAGGAGAGCAGTTAGCAGCTGTTAGCATAGACAGACTATCAAAGGAGATAAAAATACAGCTCATGAACTTTATGAATTATAAAATTATAATAATACATTAATTTTATATAACGTTTTATCATAGACACTCAAAGTCACTTTATAGAATGAAGACATTATTCTTTCACTCCACACTTAGTGGTGGTAAGCTACTATTGTAGCCACAGCTGCCCAGAGGCAGACTGATGGAAGCAAGGCTGCCATAGTGAACCATAGGCCCCTCCCATCACCACCAACACTCACTCACATGCTACATTCATACTAGATAATGTGGGTGAAGTGCCTTGCTCAAGGACACAATGACAGATACCACAGCACTGACTGTCCCCCACTGTGGCCCCTGGATTCTCAGTGGTCTCCATCATCTACTGACCAGGACCAGACCTGCTGATCTTCTAATCAGATCAGATGATCACAGGCTAATCCTAACCATACAGCGTTTGAAGCATTTAGGTTTAGAACCTAACTATGTAATATTAATATGTAATTTATAGAATATGTAACATATAATATATGTATAATATGTAATATATGTAATTGTAGAGTGATTGAGGTGCGTTGTCATCTCTCACACTGAAGAACATACTTCTTTACATTCCATAGTTGCTATTGTTCATATGAGATTATAAAGAAGTATGTACCCCAGGGGAGACACCTGTCCTCCATCAGCAGGGGGCGGGGCTTAGACTCCCATTAGTTCACAGGGGCGGAGCTAAGACTCCCATTAAAGGGTACCTGTAGTGAAAATGTCTATAACTAAACATGATCTAGCTCCTGTATATCTATAGAGACCTGTTAGTGTCCTATCATCCAGGTAGATCACTCTGCTCTCAGTCTGATGGTCTTCTGGAAGTTCCTAAAGTATCTAGAAGTAGAACAGGAGGCGGAGCATTCAGCTATCAGGCTCCTCCCCTTTAGAACCAGCTCCCAGTCTTACTACAGGAGGCTGCTACTCTCTCTACCTTTAAGGCTAAACTCTAAACCTACTTATTTACTAAAGCGTATACTGTATAATAGCGTTAACATAAACACTAGAAACAAAGATCTAAAACTAAAAATAGGAACTAAGAACTAAGATTATTTAGTAGAACATCAACATTATATTCAAACATGATCCACCATCTACACACATAGCTCTAATGGCTGTAATGAGATGATGTCCAGTCAGACACAGTTGTACCAGGTTGTAGACCACCCCCACTTCTGTCCCTGGTTGTACAACCATCATACTGCTCACACTGATGTCCACCACATAGATCATTCTCATTCCACTGTATTACTGTATCATGTTTTTCTGCAGTCAGTGTCTTCTCCTCGTTCTTCTCTCTCTGCTCTGTTTCAGGTGAAGCTGATGATGTCACTTCCTGATCTGTGGTTCAGTCTCAACTAGTCTGGAACACTCTGATGTTCTATCTCTCTCTCCTGTTCTGTTGGTCCTTCTGTCCACTAACCACAACCAGTCCACGCAGATGGCTGCCACCAGATTTATCCTGTTCAAAGGGACTTGTTTTTTTCCACTGTCACTAAATACTTGTTCATGTGGATCTTGGTGGTTTTTTCTTTCTTATTATGAATTTTATATTTTGATAAGTGTATTGACATGACTTTGTTGTAATTTGCACTATATAAATAAAGTTAAATTGAATTTAATTTACTTGAAAATGTGTTTAATGTATTACTAACAAACCTAAATATGTGCAGCTTTTCATAATAAACACATTAAAGGATTTTTTAGAATGATTTTATACCATAGGATCATAAACTATGGAGAGTTTGCATTTTAATCAGGATATGACACACATTTGTTGATTCCTGACAGCTGTTGCTAGGCAACAGTGTTCCTTTGGTCTACAGTGTCAACAATGGTGGAGTGTAAAGCTAATGGTTGCTATGAGCCAAATAACAACACTAAGTCAGAGTTATCCAGATGTTGGCTCCATAATATGAGTACGGGATGCGTTTACATTCACACCACATTGGGTGGTATGAGAGGGATCTGTGGGCTAAGCTAATGGGCTAAGCTAATGGACAGAATTCCTTCACAGAAAGTGGTTAAATGCAGCTTGTAAACATACTTGTTTAGATCACTACTACGTTTCTACTTACAGGGGATACTATGGGGGTGTCATGGCACTAACCACACCCCCACCACATTGTTCCCTCTTATTTCCTTGTGGCTAAATGATGAACTCTGTCAGGAGAACTGGATGAACTGACTGACACTGTGACATCTTACATCAGCTTCTGTGAGGACATGTGTGTGCAGACCAAGACTTTCTGCACATACAACAACAACAAACCCTGGTTCACACCTCAACTTAGGATGCTACGTCAGGCTAAGGAGGAAGCCTACAGGAGTGGGGACAGGGACCTGTTCAGGCAAGCCAAGTACACACTATCCAGGGAGATCAAAGTAGCCAAGAGGTGCTACACTGAGAAGCTAAAACAAAGCTTCTCAAACAAAGATCCTTCTGCAGTGTGGAAAAGCCTACATGAAGTTACCAACTACAGGAAACCCTCCCCCCACCCCACTGGTAACAAAAGACTAGCTAGAGACCTGAACAGCTTCTACTGCAGGTTTTCACACCCACCCCCCAGCTCATTAGCATCAGCCCATCACCTGGACTCTGCCCTTCCTGCTCCCCCTACTCCCCCCCCTACCTCACCCTCTGTCCCCCCACCTGCCCTGAAGATCAATGAAAGAGATGTGTGCCAGCTATTCAAAAAACAAAAGATCAAAAAGGCACCAGGACCAGACAGAGTGTCTCCCTCCTGCCTGAAAGCCTGTGCTGAGCAGCTGGCACCCATCTTCACACGGATCTTCAACACATCACTGGAGCTGTGTGAAGTACCTTCCTGCTTCAAAAGCTCCAGCATCATCCCAGTCCCCAAGAAACCTGCCATCACAGGACTTAATGACTATCGACCCATTGCTCTGACGTCTGTAGTCATGAAGTCCTTTGAGAGGCTGGTTCTGAGCCACCTGAAGGACATCACAGGACCCCTGCTGGACCCCCTGCAGTTTGCCTATCGGGCAAACAGGTCTGTCGAGGATGTAGTCAACATTGGACTGAACTACATCCTGCACCACCTCGACTCCCCAGGGACCTACGCTAGGATCCTGTTTGTGGATTTCAGCTCTGCGTTCAACACCATCATCCTGGACATCCTTCACCAGAAACTCACCCAGCTCACAGTGCCGGCCTCCACCTGTCAGTGGATCACCAACTTCCTGACTGACAGGAAGCAGCAAGTAAGGCTGGGAAGCATCACATCTGGCACCCGGTCACTCAGCACTGGTGCCCCCCAGGGGTGTGTTCTCTCCCCACTGCTATTCTCCCTCTACACCAATGACTGCACCTCAGGGGACCCCTCTGTGAAACTCCTGAAGTTTGCAGATGACACCACCGTCATCGGTCTCATCCAGGATGGGGACGAGTCTGCCTTCAGACGGAGGTAGAACAGCTGGATCTCTGGTGCAGTCAGAAACATCTGGAACTGAACCCGTTCAAGACCGTGGAGATGACAGTGGACTTCAGGAGAAATCCCCCCCCACTCCCCCCCTTACCATTTTAAATAGGGAATTGGCTACCGTGGACTCCTTCAGGTTCTTGGGATCCACAATCTCACAGGACCTGAAGTGGACCTCCCACATAGACTCAACCAGGAAAAAGGCACAGCAGAGGAAGTACTTCCTGTATCAGCTGAGGAAGTTCAACCTGCCCCAGGAGCTGCTGATCATGTTCTACACCTCCATCATTCAATCTGTTCTGTGCACCTCCATCACTGTCTGGTTTAGATCTACAACCAAACTAGACAAACACAGACTACAACAGGTAATCAGGAAACAGAAAATATCATTGGTGTTGATCTGCCCTCCATCCAAGACTTATACCTGTCCAGGGTCAGGAAACGGGCAGGTAGCATCACTGCAGACCCCTCCCACCCTGCACACAATCTGTTTAAACTCCTCCCCTCTGGCAGACGCTACAGATCACTGTACGCCATAAAAACAGTTTCTTCCCCCAGGCTGTCACTGTGATCAACACTAAACAGTCAAAGAGTGTCAGTCCTGTTTCTGTGAAAAAACTCTGGAACCAAACATAACAACCTTGGATCAATCTGACACTGAGAATGTTCATGTACATACCTTTAATTTAAATGTTCTACTGCACTACTTATCAATGCTCTACTGCACTATTTTCCTTTTATTATTATTATATTTTATTATTATCTTCTTTTCTATTATTTTTCTTCTTTTATCTTATTTTTTTATTTTTATTTTGTATCTATTTAATTATTTTTTTATACTATTATTATTATTATTATTATTTTTATCATCTTGTTATTTGCACATTCTAGTCTAACTACTGTTTTATATTTATACTTATGTTTATACTTATTTTCATCTTTTCTAGCTGATTGTTTATTGTTGAAAATTTTTTGTTTTCACTATTGGAGAGAGCACAGTTGACCGAGTAAAATTCCTCGTGTGTACAACATACACTTGGCGAATAAAGATGATTCTGATTCTGATTCTGATGAACACGTCCTTTCATGCAGCTTTCATCACAGTTTCTAACCATATTTGTGCACTTCCAACACCTAACTACTCAGCCATGGCTCGTTTCTGCTGCTAACAAAAGCTCTGTTAGGCTAATTGTGATGCTGAGTGGGTGCAGGGAGGTTCACAAGAAGCAGGAAGTTGGTGAGAAGGTGATATTTAATCCTCACCTAACATACAACCTTTATCACTGAGGGAGGGGCTACACATGGCTGCTGAAAAACTACACTTCCTGTTACAACTCTACCTCCCACAATGCACCAGTTATTTAAAGTGACCATCAACCAATGTGTGTCATATCCTGATTAAAATATAGACTGTCCATAGTTTATATACATTTACACACACACACACCCAGATCAATAGTAATGTATAGGTAAAGAACAAAGGCTGAGTTGCTTCTTTAATGAATTGAAGCGTTTCTAACGTTGTCTAATGAATAGGGATGTAACGATTAATCGTAAGGCAGTTAAAAATCGATTCATAGGTATCAAGGTTCACATCAATGCTGTGAAAATTGAATCGCAGTACTTTTTTTAACCAGAAGTCATGGCAGTGAGCGAAATCTGCTAATACTTTCTTTCTGGCCGCCTTCTACTCTTAAACATGTTCATAAATGATTCATTACCCCTTTAGCACCGAAAGAATATCTGTAATATTAAGTGAATATCTGTAAAAGTCAGGTTTTTCTATTAACCCTGTCTGCTAGCATAGCTTCTCTTCTTCACTGCACTTAGCTGCATCCCAACCGACCACTGTGTTACCAGCGCCCTCTGCTGGTTCAAACAATTATATGACGCAAATACAGTGAAGACTGTTTTTTTTTTTTTTTAAAGTCCAATTGTTAAGGCACAAAATACATTTTCAGTTGCACTTTTAAAAAGAAAAATAACTATTATGCAGTTTTTTATTGTTTACTATAGAACCAGAATTTAAATTAACAGGCTTCTTCTTCATTTGTATTATTCCTTTATTTATTTCATTCAAGATTTATTTTTAGTTAAATTGCATTGTTTGAATAGTTTATCAAGGGATTCTTTTGACAATGAAAAGTAAAAGGAAAATAATACAGTATTTTCTAGTTTTTTTTCCCCCCAAAAAATAAAGGAATATTTTCCAGTCATTTCAGTACAGTCCCATTTTGTAAAATGAATCGTGAGAGAATCGTATCGTGAGTTGAGTGAATCGTTACATCCCTACTAATGAGAAACTACAGCTGCTAAGGTCTAAATAAAGCAGAGATGAACTCATCTTCTGTCCCTGGTACCAGAGCTTTAAAACCCAGCCTGTGTTTGGTTTATTTTCTGTTCTAGCTCTGCCCTGCGTGTGAATAATTCAACTAGTCATAAATCCTGCGTCCTGCCCCTGGCTCCGCCTCCGTCATGTCCCTGGGATGAAGCTGTGGATCCGCCCCCTATGGGATGTTTGATCTTGTCTCTCAATCACATCTTTACATTACAAATGTAGAAGAAAAGACACGGGTTTGAGGAAAGGCTGAAGGAGTGAACATTGATGATGATGATGAATGTAAAACTTCTGTCACTGTGTCATAGCCCAAATATTTTTAACATTAAGTTCATTTTTCTTTAATTTGATGTAAAACAGCGTGTTTTATATCACTGTTAAAATGTATACACATTAAAAATAAATCAGAATGTAAACATTTAACCTAAATATAAATGTGAAATATAAATATAAATGTTAGATCTAAATATAAATGTTAAATCGGTCACCAAGTGTAAAGCTAAACATTTAGAAATTATGAAAGTGGGCAGGTCAGCACCTCTCAATAACAAGGCCCCACCCACACTGACTGCGGCTCAGTGAGTGATAAGATGAGATTAAATTTAGATTTAACATTTACATTTAGATTTATTTTTCATGTGTACAACAGTGATATAGAACATGCTGTTTTATATTAATTTATGTACGAAATGAAAGAAAAATGAACTAAATTTACAAACTATATTGATTTTTACATTAGGTGCTCCATATAAAGCTGTGTTTATTCACTGTTACATTTTAAACATCAGTGGGTAAAGTAATTGGATACTTGGGTCAGAGCTGACGCGCTACGTGCTAGCAACGCTAGCGACAGCTGCTGATGTCCTGCTATCTGCTAGCGGAGTAAAATTAGCTGCACAAGCACGAGGGAGCACATGCTGCTCTTTGTGTGTGTGTGTGTGTGTGTGTGTGTGTGTGTGTGTGTCTATAGATAGACTGAGGGACACACTGATTGGCTGACACTTCCTGCTTAAACAATCATTTAATGTCCAAAAGGATTTACCAGCAGATTTAACGTTATGCTTGTAACTTATTTAAACTTTAATTCAAACATTGTTGGAGTTTTTCTAATTGTTATCAACGCATCGTAAATATGACAAAAAGAGAAAAATACAATTATTATTTTATTTAAAGCTTTGACCTTCTACATATTGGCTGAGTCTTAAAGTGTGTCAGTGAGATCATTTTAAATCATCTACAGTCAAAACATACATGAGTCAGTGAGAGAAACCAGAGGGTTGTACCTACCACGGGAAGAGTTGGTGATCACACAGAGATGGGATGGTGGCCCTGCAGAGTGAGGCAGTGACTGCAGGAGGAGTCTCCTCTCTACTCACCCCCCCCCACTCCCCCCACTGCTGAATCAGCAACCAAGAGTTTAAGGATGCAGAGGAACGAAGAGGAAGAGGAGGAGGAAGAGGAAGAAAAGGAGGAAGAGGAGGTGAAGCAGAGCAGGAGAAAGAAGAAGAAGCTCATCACTCCATGACTGATAGAAAGTAAAGAATGAAACGTGTCGTCACCTCATATTTAAAATTAGAACAGAGAGAACAGCTGATGGAAATACACACACACACACACACACACACACACACACATCACTCCTTATTTAGAATGACACGGAAAAAATAGACCCACTATGTGTGTGTGTGTGTGACAGATAATACAGTTTACTGATAATGTCAGTCATTGTGTTTGAGCTCTGTGATAGGCTGAAATAGGCTCCGCCCCTTGGTGGGATTCCCTCATTTTTCCACATCATTCCAATAATTCCAGCAGAGAATCATAAATTCCATCTTTAAAGGAACTAAAGCTTCATCGTGATGATGATGATTTCAACAAACCTTAAACATTCCAATAATATATAATCAATCAATCTTTATTTCAGACACAAATAATGTCCATAAAGAAAACATGTGAAAGAGATACAGAGAATATCACTATTAATTATAGTCCATATCAGCAGTTTCTCCATGGACATGAGCTTCATCATAAATTTATAAATAACATTTCTTATGACAGCGTTTAATGTGGTCACATCACTCTGCATTTAGCTTTGTATGTAATGTAAAGTAATAATAAATAATGTAAACAATACTGTATTTGAAAGGCTGTACATGCATTATCATGATTTTATTATATGTTATTATTACATTAGCAGCTCATTAAAAGACCTTTTTCACACTTCCACATTTTTAACTGTAAGTGGTGTGTAATAACTTCCTGTGGCTATAGCTTTAGCATTAGACAGTGACAAAAATGCTCATTCTCGGTGTGGTTGCTCTTGTGGAGCAAGAGAACAGCCGTACCCATCTAACCACGCTTTTCTGACGGACCTAGACCAAAGGAGGCAGTGGATCTAAGCAGTTAGGAGGAATGAGGGCTCAGAATCTGTATTCTACACTACATCAGCACTTCACTCAGGAGGATTTAGTCAGTGGATCCACCATCAGACGCCTAGAAAGTGGAGCTGTTCCATCTTTCTTTCCCTGGAATAATTTTATGTCACCACCGTAGAAGGAGTCTGACTTTGAGAGGGCTCAGAAACGGCAGCTTGTCCTCTCACAACAAGCTAGCTATGCTAAAGCTATGCTAAAGCTGCTACGGCACATCCACCCACAGGTAAATAAAACAAACACATATCAGAATGTTAAAATATAATTTAAAGGTCTATAACAAGGTTAGGGTTAACCCTAACCCTAACCTTGTTAGCAGACTAAATTAGGTTTCTTTATCACAATGTTTATACTTCATATGTTATGAAGTATAAACATTCTGCGGTTAGCAGTGGTTAGCTCATGAAGCTACTTCTTTTCTTATCTTGATAGCTGTGGATACATTCTTCATGGAAGAACTTATACTTATTAAGTTTATTAATTATGGTATTCACTGCTGCGATTGCCTCTGCATCAGCAAACAAATAAACTGGTAAGTTGAGCAACGCTGTGGAATAAATAAGAGCTATTTTCCTTTAGACCCACAATAACAGGAAGTGACTCAGCACCAGGAGGCGCTGGTTGTCGTCTGTTGGTCCAGGAACACGTCTATGAGACACTCAGAGAAAAAGGTTTTTCTGACAAAATACTAATTTTAATTTTTGTATTTTGATTGATTTTCAATTTGGAAAAGCTGTAACACACACACACACACACACACACACACACATTCCTATTGGGTCAAACAGCTCATGGTCCCACACTCTGTTCATCTGTGTGGTCTCTCACTAACAGTTTATGGGTCAGTAGATCTTTCAGGAACATTGGTTAAGGATTGATTAGTTAATGATTAGTTAATAATTGACCAATCAATTATTAACTAATCATTGATTAGTTAATGTGGTAGTGTGTGTGTGTGTGTGTGTGTGTGTGTGTGACCCTAATCTGGATGAGTGGATGAATGAATGGATGAGTCAGCACTTATCCTTCATTTACACAGAGCTTTTTTAATGTATCATTCACATCACAAACTACTCACTTATTAAAGCACATGTATCCAGTGTTCTATGATATTTAATGTAGAACATCATAAATAATAATAACACTGCTTAAATATAGCAACTTTACTCTCATTCTTTAAGATACAGTGAGGGCTGGATTTATTTTGTCAGATCCATAATACAGATTTTGAAATTTATGTTACAGAAAAGATAATCTCAAACTCTGCCTATGCAATAAACTGCACATTACAGTAAAACACATGAATATTTAAGTGGCTATTGTGATTGTGAGTCAGACAAATGCTGCTCCATGGTGTGTGTTTATCACATCAGCAGCAGAGTCAGTCAGATGTTTCAAACACTCACCAGAAATGCTACGTTGCTTTTGTCTCCTCCTCTCCACTATTAATTACAGGAATATTCTATTCAAGATGATATTCCACTGTTTGGTCCAACTCACAAACACGTCAAATCATCTCAAAGGAGATATGAGGCAGTATAACGGCTACTAAAAGTGGAACTGATTGTAACTGCTCCCTGGGTGCTACAGTGTGGCTGCCCACTGCTCCTCAGGGAGGGGTTAAATATGAGAACACATTAAGTGTGTGTAGCTTTACATACATACAATAAAGTATAATGTATATTCTATGTTAAACCACAGTGTTTGGTTTAGCTGTGAGGAAGTTTGAGAGGGAGGAGCTTACATTCTGATATTGGATAGGAGGAGCCAGGATTTTCAGGAGGAGGAGTTTCCCCCTTATGATGTAATATTAGTGGAAAAATCCAACTGTCCCATTTGGAGCAGACTTTTTATAAAATATGGAATAAAAGAGAGGAAACAGAACTTATTCAACTTTGATCCTCTGAACGAGGCTAAAGCGATGTTTATCATAGCAACACAATTAGAAAGTATTTTTTCATAATACTGCCCCTTTAAACATTTAAAAAAATAAACAATCAACTAACACTAAAACCAACAGAAGCTGATGAACCAGGTTCTTTATTTCTATATTTTACGAGGGCTGTGATTGGCTGGGATCGGGCGCTGCACAGTAAACGATGGGTCATGTGGTGTGTTTATGTTAGTAATGAGCTCTTCCTTCAGATTATTTAATAAGTTATGAAAATATCACACATTGAGAAAACGTCTGTTTTTATGGCTTTTCAGATCATTTAGCACAGAGCCATGACTCAGCTTTTATTAGCAGCAATAATGATGTCACATTAATAAAATCAGTCTTTATGATCAGTGATATTCATGATCAATACACATGATTGCTTGGTAAAGATCAGTAAAGTGTAATAATTACATTTGTTTCATGAGGGAAAATAAAATCACCTTTAATCAATCGTCTAATGTTTCCACGTCTCAGCAGATTCTCTTTGACCTCAACACATTCTCCTCCTGAATCGCTGAGTCAGCAGTATTTGCTCCATTGGTTGAAGTTGCACAGTAATCCCTGAGTCCTGCATTTAGGCGTGAGGAGCTCAGTTATTGGAGTTATTGACTTCCTGTCCTTCAGGAATCACTTCCTCTTCCTCACGCTGAGTCAGCATTGGCTCACCTCTGAAGGTAAACGTGTAATAGATTGTTTTCATTTTTACACTTTACAACAATAAGTGAGAAACGACAGACACACAAAGCTGAATAAACTAGAATATTAAAGCTGTAACGATTGGTTTAGAAACCATTTGAGTCATGATGTCATAATAATGTACCAGTGTGAGTGACATATATAAATATATATAGATAGTGGACAGTAACAGGTGACATTTACTAGATTACTGATGTTTCTTTAAGGCAGGGGTCTGCAACATGTGGCTCTGGAGCCTCATGTGGCTCTTTGACTCTTTTGCAATGGCTCCTTAAAAAATATTTCTTTTCTTACAGAGGGTATTAATGATTAATGATTTTGACACCAAATAAAATCACAATATAACAATTTTAATTAACCTGAAATAAATCACATTGTACAATGACTCAGCACATTCCTACAACATCTACAGACCATCAACTTTCCTCCACCTGTGACTAACCTTAAGTTTTAAATCCCTGGTAAGAAACTAAACCAACAAAAACACTATTTCTGGAAGAAAATACAGATTTTAATTGTGTGGGAACAGATTCATTTAACCACCAATGTACAGGTTAAATATGTATGTTTTATGTGTGGCAAGAAATGAGTAATTAGCATGTGTTAAAGGGTCCATGTTACACTAAATAAACTATTCTGTACTTTCAACATGATAAAGTTCTATTATGGCTTCATAAACATGATCAAAGTGTTTTTATCATTGATTCTGATCAATCATTAGTCAGAGGATGATTTACTACTTTCTTACACAAACACATCGCTACTATTTGATGACATGTTCACACTTTGATGATGAATTTGTCGTGATTGACATAAACAGACACGCCCACAAAGATGAGCATGTTAGCATCCTTCACACAGTGCTATGTCTGTATTTACTACAGTCTATGTATCTACAGGTGAAGGCCCCGCCCCCACACTCTGTTTATAAAGCAGCATGAGCTCAGCTACAGAGTGGGCGGAGCCATCCTCTGGCCTTACGTCACCGTGGGGGGAGGAGGAAGTCAGTGTCCTGTCTATAGACACGCCCACTCATGAATATGCATAATTAGGATGTAAATCAGCCTGTTTGTGTAGAGTTGGTCAGAAAATGACTTTTCAGAGGATCAAACTCTGTGAAAATAAACCTTTAATATGATGTTTTTGTGCTTCTTAGAACAAAAGTAGATGATGGTGAAAAATAACATGATATGAGAACTTTTACTGACATTGTTTAATCAAATTCAAGTTATTTTTTTGTAGCCCTTCAAATACATTTTCTAAAAAAAAGATTATTTACTCAACATTATCAGATATAATTGTAACTGTATATCATACACTATGTTGTCTTCATTAAGTAGGTCTTTTTTTGGCTCCAGAAGGTGAGACGAGTGTATTAATAATAATAATAATTTACCAAATAAAGGATAAATCAGTTATTGTCAGTAATTCCATAACTGTTGTTATTGTTTAAGCAGCAGCTCTACATGTGAAGGTCATTTACGGATGTGAAGGTCATCTGGTGAATAATCTGTTTTTGTGCTGAGTCACTAAAGCAGTGATGTGATGAAGCTGATGATCATAAACTAAATCTTGTTCTTTTATTTCTGTTGATGTATGGATTCATTTTCCTTCTCGTTGCGTTTCAAGGTCGTTAATGTTTCCAAACGGTTTCTCAGACGGTTTGATGATCCAAAGCTGCTGGAGATAAAAATGTTTCCTCTTCAAACAATTTATTGGAATAAATCAACCTGTCTTAATTTACAGACCTTATAGATTTTTAAACACACATAACACAGAGAAAAGAAAAGTAAAATACAAGACAGTAAATATAAATAAATTAAGAAAAATAAATACATAAATGAAAGGAAAAAACAACAACAGATAATTAAAAACAAATAAATAAATGTAATGTGGTGAGAAGATGAATGACTCAGGCTGGGTTTACAGTGTTTATCTAAATCAAAGTAATATTTCTAAAGTTTCCATAAAGTCTAACGTGTGTCTGAAGGTGTTTCCATTGAAGATTGTTTTGGGGGCGGAGCCTGGTAACTGATTAAATATCATCACGTGTAACTAACATGAAAATAAACGTTTTGAAACGTCATCATCAAATAAACAACAGTAAAAAAGTATTTTTCCTCAAAAGAGAAAAGAAAAGTCCACAGGAGCTCACGCACACACAGGAAGTGAGCTGTGTAGTAAATAGATACAGATGGTGCTCTAGCGCCCCCTCACACCCTGTGGTCAAAAGCTGAATAGGTTTCATTTCGGGGCCGTCCAGAAGTGAAATAATATTAAAATAAACATTTTGAAATGACCAAATTACTCCAAAATAACAGATACACACACTCGGGGTATTTGGAACCCATTGACAAAGTTTCAGGTTGAACTGACACCACGTCTGGGAGATATTTGCTCCACACACACACACATTAGATCAAAACATATTATTATATTAATCATGTTCTAAATTATTTAAATTCAGTGTTTCTTTAAAAAGTAGATTTATTTAAAGATGAGTTCATATTTCCATCATTAGTCTATAACACGTTGCAGAATCTACATTTATTAATGAAGGCAGTGATTTTACAAACCTTTTATCTACTGTACCCTCCCCCCTTAGAAACATAGGACCCCCCATTGTGACAAAATGATAAAAAAGGGTAAAAAAAATCTTTTTTGAAAACAAACGAAAAAAAAAAATTGGACTATTTTTCAAATCTTATAGAAAATTATGTACAATTTTGCAATCACATATTTTAGAACAAAAATACAGCTCTATATTAATACATAACAAAGAAAAACTTTTTCTATTTTTTATAATTCATTAAATCTATTTTATATCAGTATCATTTACAGAGAACTAGAATGGATGAACATGACTACCACACTATCTATAATTCATTTATTAAAAACTAGATGGAAAATAATAACAAATGCATTAATTATTCAATATTAATTATTCAAACAAATTGGGTTTTAATTCAGATTCTTTTTTTTAAAGCATAATTAAGTAGGGGTTCACGGCTGATGGGCTGTGGGGGTGCAAATGGGTGCATCTGTAGTTCATATGTCTATACCAGGGGTGAATGTGTCTCTGATCTTCTGATTTCCTGAAGCAACGAGTCTCCAGCTGTGTTGGAACAGGAACACATTAAAACCTGGTGGACCCCCGACCCTCCAGGACCACATTTAGACACACCCCTAAAACTGTATGGATGTAATGAGTCAGCAAAAAAAGTAACGAGCTGCCAGTGGAGGAGCAGTGACTTCTGTAGAGTGATCAATAGACATTAGGTGTAAACACCAGTGATCAATAGTCTGAGTTTACCTTGTACTGAGATCAATTATGAGCATATATGCTACCAGAACATTATTTTTTGCTAAAAAAAATAAATAAAATAAATTTATTTTTGGTAAATAAACCCAATAATCATGTTTTCTCACAGAAAAGTGGTCATGTGACCAGGAACGTCACATCCTGTAAAAAGAGTTTCCATTGATCTTTAATCATTTAATTAATATATAAATGTGTGAAAAACCTCCTCATGGAAAATACAAACTGTTTAGATATTTGAGTGTTTATTGAATTTATTTTATTGAGTTTATTGAACATTTCCAAAAGTAATGGAACAAAGGAGTCAGATACAGTAACATCTAGTTATTGCTTATGTTAATACATTTATTCATCAGTGAACAGAAGGTCATGAAAACATCTGCATTCAAAGATCTAAGCTAACAGGTTCTGGTATGTTCTTTAACATGGTTTGGTTCTCACTGAGGAAACACCAGGACATGTTGTATCAACATGTGATTAAAGATGTTTATATATGACTTAATTAATTAATTAATTAATTAATTAATTAAGAGACGCTCTGACCCACAGAGGAACTGACCAATAGAAACAAGTCGTCACACAGACACAAACAGCACTAATGTAACAAAGGTGGAGTGCCTTCTCCGGGTTGGAGATGAGGTTCTGCCCCAGGTGGAGGAGTTCAAGTACCTCGGGGTCTTGTTCACGAGTGAGGGAAGGATGGAGCGAGAGATCGACAGGCGGATTTGTGCGGCGTCTGCAGTGATGCGGAGTCTGCACCAGTCCGTCATTGTAAAGAGGGAGCTGAGCCAAAAAGCGAAGCTCTCTATTTACAGGTCGGTCTACGTTCCAACCCTCACCTATGGTCATGAACTTTGGGTCATGACCGAAAGAACAAGATCACGGGTACGAGCGGCCGAAATGAGTTTCCTCCGTAGGGTGGCTGGGCTCTCCCTTAGAGATAGGGTGAGAAGCTCAGTCATTCGGGAGGGGCTCAAAGTAGAGTCGCTGCTCCTCCGCATCAAGAAGAGCCAGATGAGGTGGCTCGGGCACCTAATTAGGATGCCCCCTGAACGCCTCCCTAGTGAGGCGTTCAGGGGGCGCCCCTCCGGAAGGAGGCCCCGGGGAAGACCCAGGACACGCTGGAGAGACTATGTCACTCGGCTGGCCTGGGAACGTCTCGGGGTCCCCCCGGAAGAGCTGGAGGAAGTGGCCGGGGAGAGGGAAGTCTGGGCCTCCCAACTGAGGATGCTGCCCCCGCGACCCGGAAACGGCTAAGCGGGAGAAGATGGACCCGTACGAGCTATCTGCAGCGGAATGGCACAGAGACCTGGACCTTTTACCTCCGTGCACATACATGGACATCGTAAATTACCTAGTTTTTGGTGTAAGTTACTACACAATGCAGGAGTTCAAAAGCCACAAGTCTCTGGAAAGTTACGAGACTTTCTGCTACGGCTGGGTCCAGGACTTGGTCATCTACAAGCCTCCAGCTGGTGAAAACAGTGTTGTACTGACAAAAGTAAGTTTCTTCACATGTGTTTTAGTGTGTCAGAGACAAAGGCACTACAGCGTCCACAATCACATAAGGTAACCTACACTTCCTAGCTTTAAGAGACAACTACATTAAGACATTTTAAGAGAACGTTCCAGAGTGAACATGCAGAGAACACACTCTCATCCACGGGGGTGTGCGATCGAAAGTAAGGTCCTCTCTTCTAATTGCAGCCAACCAAGCAATCCGACATCTCCTCGTCAGGTCAGACACTTGCTCTCCTAGATGCTGTGTCCATTTCGGTAACATAAAAAACTGTATCTTGTTGTTCCTCCGTCTTCCATGGCTATCGTGGGAGGTATTGGAGCAGTTCTTAACGCAGCAGTGACTTCCAGGCATTGTCAAACAGTGCAGAATAGCAAGTACCTCCTCTTCCTACTCTTGATTCCAGCACTTTAGCAAACTACAGGCCTATATCTAATCTTCCTTTTATTTCAAAGATTCTTGAGAAAGTTGTGGCGGCTCAGCTCTGTGACTTCCTTCAAAACAACAGCCTGTTCGAGGACTTCCAGTCAGGTTTTAGAGCTCAACACAGCACAGAGACTGCTTTAGTTAAAGTAACTAATGATCTACTCTGGGCTTCAGATGAAGGACGACTCTCAGTGCTGGTTTTATTAGATCTTAGTGCAGCTTTTGACACTATAGATCACTATATTCTACTAGAGAGATTAGAGAAATTACTTGGAATCACAGGGACTGCCCTAAACTGGTTTAAGTCCTACCTATCTGATAGGTACCAGTTTGTACACGTGAATAATAGGTCTTCTGTGTACATTAAAGTAAGCTACGGGGTTCCTCAGGGCTCTGTGCTAGGTCCAATCCTCTTCTGTATCTATATGCTCCCCCTTGGTAATGTTATGAGAAAATACTCTGTTAACTTTCACTGCTATGCTGATGATACCCAACTGTATGTATCAATGAAGCCAGGTGAGACAAATCAGCTATCTAAACTTGAGGCCTGTCTAAAGGACATTAGGGCCTGGATGGACCAAAATGTTCTTCTTCTCAACTCAGACAAGACTGAGGTCATTGTACTGGGCCCACGACACCTTAGAGAAACCTATGCTAGCCTAACTGCCCTAGATGGCATTACTCTGGCACGAAGCACAACTGTTAGAAACCTTGGGGTTCTATTTGATCAGGATTTATCCTTCAACTCTCACATAAAACAAACTTCAAGAACTGCCTTCTTTCATCTCCGTAACATTGCTAAAATCAGATCTATCCTGTCTCAGGGCGACGCCGAAAAGCTAGTCCATGCTTTTGTTACCTCTAGACTGGATTATTGTAATTCTCTTTTAGCAGGCTGCCCGAGCAAGTCGCTTAAGACACTTCAGCTGGTTCATAATGCTGCAGCACGTGTACTGACTAAAACTAGGAGAAGAGATCACATTACTCCTGTATTAGCCTCTCTGCATTGGCTTCCCATAAAATATAGAATAGAATTCAAGATTCTTCTTCTCACTTATAAAGCCCTAAATGGACAGGCACCAGTCTATCTCAAGGAGCTTGTAGTGCCATACAATCCCCCCAGAACACTACGCTCTCAAAATGCTGGACTACTCGTTGTTCCATTTGTCTCTAAAAGTAGTATAGGAGGAAGAGCTTTCAGTTATCAGGCCCCACTTCTCTGGAACCATCTACCAACCACGGTTCGGGGGGCAGACACCCTCTCTACCTTTAAGGTTAGGCTCAAAACATTCCTCTTTGGTAAAGCTTTTAGTTAGGAACCAGCTCATAGCTCATAGTTAAGATGCAATAGGGTTAGGGTTAGACTGCCGGGGGGGGGGGGGGTCTGGCATGCTCGGTTGGAGAGAGGTTGGAGAGGGCGTTAAGAGAGAGGTCATTTAGGTTAGAGAGGGACTGGAGAGGGTCCCATTCCTCTCTCAAACACTCCCTCTATGTCTGCTTCTTCCCTTGTGTGTTTGCTCCTGTTCTCCTTCTGGCTTTTGTCTTGCAGGTCCGTGGGATCCTCAGTGTGGAGTTACAGAGTCTCAACAA
>NC_041050.1:82500-196162 GCF_900634775.1 Gouania willdenowi
GACCAAATTAATCCAAATTAACAGATACACACACTCGGGGTATTTGGAACCTGTCGACAAAGTTTCAGGTCGAACTCGCAACGCGTCAGGGAGATATTTGCTCCACACACACACACGCACACACACACACACACAGACGTCCCTTGAATTATAGTGTTAACCCTAACCCTAACCCTAGACAACCAGGATAATTTAAAGCAGAATGAACTAACTTATGCTTAGCGCCCTCTAAAGGTCTGTTTTGGTTATGTCGCTGTCGTCAACACTCTGCACCCCAGTGGCAGAAGCCCCTCCCTCCTACAGTGGGAGGTTTCCTAAACGAAACGGGGGGAAATAAAGTAGCAGTTAATGTTGAATAAGCGTTTACATTCTTTAGTAACTCAGTATGTTTATCATTTATATCATTAAAACAGATCTGTTTATGATAAGGGAAGTAATCACACATGTAATATTCCTAATAATGAATATTATAATTCTAACATCTACATCTGTTAGGGCTACTACAGTGCGTGGGAAGAATCTCTGTCACTTTAAGAGTGGTGGTTATTCTATATATTTACATCTGTCATGAATAACTGAGAAAAACATGAAACAGTGAGGTTTTATGATGCTAATGCAAATGCTAACACATGGTGAGTCTTTGTAAAGCTCATCATTGATCAGTAAACATCTGCTGTCGTCTAGAGGATATTAGTCCGTCTTATCTCTTCCTGTTTGTGTCATTTCCTGCTCCAGTCACTACGTGAACTTATTAAATATGATGAACAAACAAGACATGAATCACTTTCACAGGATCACAAACATTTGTTTATCTGTTTGAAAACATCTGAGAAATAAAAGAATAACAACTTTGTTTCTTTCAATGAAATAGAATAAAAAAAGATGTGAAACCAACAGGATCTTCAACTGTGTCTAATTTACACCTAAAATCATCATTATGATAAACATCTTCATATATAATCTATCAATAACCATAGTGAGCTGATAATATACACATTTATTTATAACTACCTCAATTTTATTCAGACTTTAATTGATCAATTGTTTTATTGATCCTTGTTAGAACCAAAGTTCTGTTTCTATAGAATAACTGATGTTTATATAGAATAACTGATGTTTATATAGAATAATTGATGTTTATATAGAATAACTGATGTTTATATAGAATAATTGATGTTTATATAGAATAACTGATGTTTGTATAGAATAATTGATGTTTATATAGAATAACTGATGTTTATATAGAATAACTGATGTTTATATAGAATAATTGATGTTTATATAGAATAACTGATGTTTATATAGAATAATTGATGTTTATATAGAATAACTGATGTTTATATAGAATAATTGATGTTTATATAGAATAACTGATGTTTGTATAGAATAATTGATGTTTATATAGAATAACTGATGTTTGTATAGAATAACTGATGTTTATATAGAATAACTGATGTTTATATAGAATAATTGATGTTTATATAGAATAACTGATGTTTATATAGAATAACTGATGTTTATATAGATTAATTGATGTTTATATAGAATAACTGATGTTTATATAGAATAACTGATGTTTATATAGAATAACTGATGTTTATATAGAATAACTGATGTTTATATAGAATAATTGATGTTTTAATTGAATAATTGATGTTTTTATAGAATAATTGATGTTTATATAGAATAACTGATGTTTATATAGAATAATTGATGTTTTAATTGAATAATTGATGTTTTTATAGAATAATTGATGTTTATACGGGCGACCGTGGCTCAGGTGGTAGAGAGTCGTCTTCTGATCGAGAGGTTGGGGGTTCGATCCCAATACCTGACTCATGTGTTGAAGTGTCCTTGGGCAAGACACTGAACCCTAAGTTGCTCCCAGTGGTCGACTAGTGCCTTGCATGTCAGTCCTGTCCCACTGGTGTGTGAATGTGAGAGTGATTGGGTGAATGAGCTGATATGTAAAGAGCTTTGACACTGTTTCAGTGGTGATAAAGCTCTATATAAATCATGTCCAGTCCAAGTCCATATATAGAATAATTGATGTTTTAATAGAATAACTGATGTTTATATAAATTAACTGAGGGTTTCTGGTCAGAGGCAGATGGTCAACCTCAGGCCGTCATATCACAGCAGCTGTTCAACAAGACGAGTCAAAGTCAACAAGGAAAAGTCACAGAATGCATGTGAAAAAAGCTAAAAATAGATCAATAACATGAATATAGATCAGTGGACAAATGTCATCGTCTTTCATCAGTTAGGGCGTTACAGACGTAGAGAGGATGTTATCGTTCCACAGAAACGAGAAACACAAGTTCTAATGAAAGGATGAACCCAACCCTAGAAAAGGTCCGGAAAACGTACGTTTCCGTGTCAATAGTCCCAGGGTTTATGGATTCTGTATGAATAGACGCTTCATTCCCTTTATTTACCTTAGACTGTAGGTGTGTGTGTGTGCGTGTGCTGATGGTCTGCAGATCAATTATAGCTGATCAAACTGTATAAAGCCTTTGGTTCTTGTGCAGTCAGTAGAAAGATGAGCAGCAGGAGCTCAGGTGCTCACACAGCCTAATATTTAATATTTGATTACAGTGTTATGGTGTTATGATGTTATGGTAATCAGTGTCACACAGGCTGTAAATCACTGCCCTCGGGTTTATTTATGGTGTGAAAGTCACAGTATGTAGACGTTCACATGAACAAAGTTACTGGAATAACATGTTAATCATTCTGCTATTTAAGATCATCTATAAATGCTCACTTAATATATTTTATGAGAAAGATTTGACTGATGACATCAGATGCTCTCGACCAATCCCAGAGTCTCATTTTATAATGAATGGCCATGATTACAGAAACACACAAATAGCTTTAAAGGTGTTTGTGAACTACGTTATGAGAACATATTTCCCATCATGCTCCAGGGTTTGTGTTCTCATTAGTTTTCATGGTGTGCTAATGATGTATTTATCCTCTCACTATGAACAGCCAATAGGATGTAAGATTATGATGAATATAAAGTCATGTTCTAATGGATGTTTCCATTGTTGCGTTAGATTCTATAAGCTATGGTTCTGTAGCAGTTTCTGTGTTTTAATATTTATTCTTTAGTGGATGTCGTTGTGTGCAGTGAAATCAATCTAAAGATGTTCTCGTACGTTCCAAAGAGGATAATGTGGATCCATCAGAGGATGGGGGGCTATGATTGGTTAGAAACAGTTTCCTCATGAATTAGACGATGAGAGGAAGTCCCTAAGGCTCATGTGAGCAGAGTTTAATGATTAAAGCGTCCTCGTCCTCACATTCATCAGCAGGTGAAGACCTTTCCTCACAATGTGTGTGAGGCTGGGGGCCGTGGGGCTGGGGTCTGGGGGGGCCGTGGACATCCTCTTCCTGCTGTTGTTTGTGTTAACGACGCTGTCTCATTGATTAAAACATTAATTTAACACAAACACCCAGGAGTGTGACTCAGAGACAAAAGCATCAGTTACACTAAGGACTGAGGCACAGAGAAGGGGGCGGAGCTTGTGTCGACAGATAAACCAACATCCAATAATGTTCCATGAAAACGGTTTCTGACTGGCTAGACAAGCAGGAGAAGGTGACCTAAAAGGGCGACTCTGATGAAGCCGAAAAGAAAAGTGAGCAGCTCATGAGGGTCCGTCCAGTGGAGAAGGGGCTTCTGTTATAGAGGTCCTTTGTAAAGACAATCCCACCATTGGTCTATATATATATATATATATATATATATATATATACACACACACTACTGAATAGTACTTTATGACGTAGTGAAATAACATTAGGGTGTTCAGCTTTATGTGCACAGTGTGCAGCAGGGGTGAAAGAAAGAAGGTAAATAATAGCGAGCATTTAATGACAACCTAATGCTATATAAACACAGCCACAAAAACAGTTAGCTCGCTAAGCTAACAGACCTCTGACCAAGTGGTCCCTACAGACATGGGCATCAGCAGACTCTGCTCCTCCTGACCACAGACGTAGGTTTAAAATCGTCTTTTTACTGCGTTGTTCTGTGAACTTTTTACATTTTTCACCTTTGTGAACGATAATCTTCAGTTCTCTATAAAATCTATTTTCTTTTTCTCAGTTAGAACGATTGGAGCATCCGTAAACTACACCAAACATGGACATTTTGATGATTTCAGACACAGATTCTCAAGTTTCCTGCTCTCAATCAGAATTTAGCGCTCTCGCTTTGTCGTGATGCAGCAATGTGAGTGATGTCACATGACTCAACAGAGCAGGCCATAGACATATACACATTGATCCTAACAACAGCTCTAAGGTACGTCAATAGCACAAAAGTAGCAGAATAACACTCTATGTGCAAGATTTATTTTACTCTGTAACAGAATCTATTTCAAATGTAACAAAAAAAGTTTATGTTGACAATGATTTAAAATTTTGTTTTTATCATTAACTTGATATTATCTTAGGATTAAGTCTGTCTAAGTCCATCTTGTGATTGGTTCGTGCTCTTCAATGGTTGAACATTACATTTGATTAAACACTTAATATCAGACTTTATACCAAACACACCTTAGTACAAAAACTCTTTATTTCTCTTTTCTATCACAGACTCTGATGATGAGAATCAGTGTGCAGTCATTAAACCAGTCATGGTCTATCTATGAGCGTGCACGGCTATGAGCGTGCACGGCTATGAGCGTGCACGGCTATGAGCGTGCACGCTGAAGCTGCGCGAGGGAAATGTGAGGCAGAAATAATTAAAGCAACAGGAAACGAGAAGCAATAATAATCATAATAATATCAGTGGTTTCATACAAACATGAAGGTTTACATGTTGGATTGAACAAAAATATCATAGTTTGTAATGTTTAATCTAAAGGGTTTTAAACATGGGGTCAGTGGACAGGTAGAGAGATGTAGAAAAGGAACAGAATCACTGGGAACCAAACAGAGAAACTAAATAATCATAATAATGAGAATAAAGTTAGTGTTCAAATAAAACCAGAACTAATGGTGATTGTTTTATTAATTAATCAGTGACTGTTTCTTTAAAGATCAAAGGTCAATTAAACTAAATACACTTCATTTAATAAAATTATCTAGATTTATATCATATTTCAACATTTTGAGAAAATATATTGAGATATGAGTTTTGGTCCATATCACCAGCCCTAGTGGGAATGTTCACAGTATTTTAATGTTAACCTACCAGATTATAATCATATAATTGTATTTAATAAGTGGTTGATAAGTAGGTATTTTAGATTTAATGTACACTTATATTAAAATATAAGGAATACTGGAGCTTGGTTGAGGGGGTGGGACGGCTGGTAATCTTCCACTGATATTCCTTCCAAACACACACACCTCAACACTCTCACATAGGAATGTGCGATATTTTATCGTCAAAAATATTCTCACTGGTAAGAATTTGTCATACCACAATATAAACAATAAATTCCCATGTTGGAAAATAACGAGGGCCATTTGTCCCTCAATTTATCTAAGAACGCCCCAAAAAAACCTTGTTCCATGGGACAAAACTGTCCCTGTTTGTTGTCAACTTTTATTGTTTTTGTTAAGTTTAAACTGGTGCTAGTCTCTCCAACAGTTCATGACATCAAGTTCCACATCCTGCAGCTTTCACAGAGAAGCACTTCTGTCCAAAGGTAGAGGACTCATGATGATGAGCTGCTCCAGTGAAGGAGAACACACTCATCATCATGTGTTCAAGTGTTTCTATGATGTGTGTGAGATGACTGATGAACACACACTCCTATTCATGTTTCTGAGCTCAGTGAATTCTACTGAAGAACAAGGATCTGGGTTCACATCCCATACATTCTCGATACACTGTGGACAGGAGGAGTCACAGGAATAATACAAATGAAGAAGAAGCCTATTAATTTAAATTCTGGTTCTATAGTAAACAATGCAAAACTGAATAATAGTTCTTTTTCTTTTTAAAAGTGCAACTGAAAATGTATTTATTACATTTATTAAACATTAAACTACAAAGATCAGAGGATGAAGCTGCAGGTTATTACCTTGACTTTAATTACTTACATATATTACTTTTACTAATATTTACCAAACACAGTTAATGTCAGTCATGTCTTTTAATTTAATCTCCTCAGGTGGAGCTTTGTACAAGTTTTGATTTGTGGTAAATAAATAAATAAATAAAAATAAACCTAATCATCATCATTGGAAAGCTGAAATATTAAACACAAACCAAGACGACTTTTAAAATAGGATTTAATGGATGTTACAAAGATCAATGATCAGGTTTTTCTATTAAAACTCTTTTCTGCACACACACACACACGCACACGCACACACACGCACACACACACACACACACACACACACACACACACACACACGATCGCTTCTAAATTCATGTGCATCAATTTATCGAACGCGTACCCTGCGCCTGCACATCTACACGTCTGATCTACATTTCCCATAGACTTAGAATGGGTAGACGGGCACAATGCACACGTCTGCATGACACATAAATATATCAGTCACACGTAGACGCAGGTGTGACCTGAGTGAAGCTATAGTGATCAGGTGACCTTCACTATGTAGCACCATCTACATGAGATGTAAACACTCATAAATAATATTAGGTGTGTACATGTGTGCATGTCAGTAAGTGTGAGTGTATAACAGACCAACATTTAGTCTGGTTACAGTCTGTGTCACAACACCCGTCCATAGAGTGGTAGTGACTGTAGTGTTACAGTCAGATCATTGCTGTGATTGGACAGAATACAACACTCTCCTCTCTCTCCTCTTCCTCCCCTTCTCACTATGAAAACACTCCTAAAACACCGCCGTCTGTGTGTGAGGTGGTCGTCATGGCTACCAGAAGCTACTATGCTGTGATTCATCATAAACCACTGGGTTAAAACCACATAAACATCAACAAAGTGAACCAGTCCTAGTTCCTCCATCAGATCCACCTAAAGTTCTACAAACACAGGGACAGAGATGAACCTGTAGCAACCATTATGAACTGGACACTCATCTAAAGCTAACTATGCTAAGCTAACACACCGAGCTAACGCTAACCACTCCATATAAGGAATAAACCAAGTAAAAAGAACACGTCTTACTGTTTATGGTCAGATTTAAAACTTTACTATGGAAGAATAAAAACTAAACATGTCACACGTTGTGTGAAATAAATGTTATCATAAATAATAATGTCACTATTAATCCATCCCAGTTTGTGAAACGCAATATTTTTTAATGATATTTCACGTGTTCACAGACAAAGCTGGTCCCATTAGACTAATGTAACTATTGATATTATTACACATAAATATACTGAATGATTACATCATCAGCTGTATCTGGTTTAATTATAGGAAATCAGAGTTATTTATTAATCATAACTTTATGTAACTCATTATCAGATAAAAGATATGATTCAACAGTAAAAACACTAATGGAGTTATTTTTGCTGTTCATGTTTTTTTCTTTTTAGAAAATAATTTTATTTCAAATGAGGAAATAAATGAATTACATACAATAGCACTAATAGAGTGACACACATGTATAAATATATTCCATAAAATATCAGCTCATGAACTCTATGAGTCAGCAGTTATTGTAGCCTTTTTAAATGTGTCTAATGTTGATGTATTAACATTTATTTGTGTTTGTAAAGAACCTGTTTACACTTTAAGTTGTGAATTTTTTTTTTATTTTTTTTTATTTATTGTGATTTTTATCATTATCGTGATAAATATCAGAAATTATCGGGATAATTTTTTTTTGTCAATATCGTCCATCCCTAGATGGTATTTTTAGACTCCAAAATATAAAGCAACGAACCTAAGCCCTGGTTTTCTACGACCAAGTAAGGACGTAAATCCTGATCAATGGACTTGTTGATCCACTTTACCTTTTCTGAAGAGACTGGAAGCTTTGTTTGATTGTCTCTGGTCAGCAGAGGAACTTTAGCCACAGCAGACTTTGACTCCTCCTCCTCCTCCTCCTCCTCCAGGTGAAAACGTGCTATAGAGCTTCTCATGTTAGTTGTGTTCTTAAAGTTCTTAATGTTAGTGTAACAGAGCTAACATACAGCGTGGCTCTTGTCCAGTTCATTTCCACCGTGGACATTAAAGAAGAAGCTCCTCAGAGCTGGTCTGAACTCCTACACGTCCATGCTTCATTGTTGTGATGTTCTCTTTAAAGTGTCCCTCTGGAAACGCGCTTCACGTCACAGTTCCGCGGTCTTTTTGTTCCGCCTTTTTTCAGACTTTTAAACGGACTCTAAAATTTAGATTTTCGATTACTGGAAATTAAAGAATCGATTCAGAATCGTCCACCTCCGAATCTCGATGCATCTAAGAATCGATTTTTTTCTCCCACCTCTAATCATGATGACCCTAATAATCACTAATCATTAAGTCTTACTAGTACAGTGCTCATTGGAAGTATGTATTCATATAGTGGGAGGAGCTGAAGTAGAGTTATTTATGACCTAATAAGTATGTGTTTGAAGGTTGTATGTACATAGAGGTGTACATACTCTGTAGTGTTATAAAGGGTTTATTTGTGGGTAAGTAAAATAGTGTGTGATTTATCTGGCTTAATTCTATAGGACATGAACATGATAAATGTGTTTTACTCATTTTTATGTTTTGTTCGTTTGGTGTATTTTTCTGTAATGTATGTTTTTTTGTAGTCATTTTGTGTATTTTTGTATCTTTGTTGTGTAGTTTTGTGCATTTCTGTTGTTATTTTGTGTATTTTTGTATAAATATTTAGTTTTTTGTATTTTGAGTCATTTTCATATGTTTGTTGTTGTTTGGTGTATTTTTCTGTAATGTATGTATTTTGGAGTCATTTTGTATATTATTATGTATTTCTGTTGTCATTTTGTGTACTTTTTGGATGAATATTGTTCAGATTTTAGTTTTATTTTACTCATTTAGTATATTTTTATTATAAATACTGTGTGTGTGTGTGTGTGCGTGCGTGTGTGTGTGTGTGGTGTGTGGTGTGTGTGTGTGTGCGTGTGTGTGTGTTGTGTATGTGTGTGTGTGTGTGTGTGTGTATGTGTGTGCGTGTGTGTGTGTGTGTATGTGTGTGTGTGTGTGTGTGTGTGTATGTGTGTGTGTGTGTGTGTGTGTATGTGTGTGTGTGTGTGTGTGTGTGCGTGTGTGTGTGTGTGTGTGCACTTCTTGCACATAAACCATCACAGGTTGTTAAGAGAGACACAGTAACTACGGTAACCAGTTAAGTCAACTATTCATCAACATATATGTCTATGCTGTACAACCCCTCGACTAACAGAGACAGTTGGTCACACCAGTGCCACCACTGGATAAGTTTGTGTAGAGCCCTGATAATAATAAATATGTTGATATAATATTAATAGTGAAAGTAGTAATAGTAATAAAAGTAATGTAATGATATTAATGGTAATAATTGCAATAACAAAATAATAATGTACTAAAAACAATATTAATAATAAACTATATTAAATAATTATAAGGTAATATAATGATAATATAGCAATGCTAATAATACAACGAGAACACCAGTAACTATAATAAAAATATATATTAATAATGAAAAAGAATATGACGGTAATTCTAAGAATAGCAATAACTTTAATACAATAGTAAAATTGTACAATAACAAAAACAAAATAATATAATGAAAATCCAGTAACTATAATCCAATAAAAACAATAACAACATAAAATAATAACGTAAAAGCAATAATAATAATACAATGAGAACACCAGTAACTAAAAGATAAAAGAATAATACAAAAAAAGAATAATATAAGAATAGCAATAACAATAATATAATAATGTGTGTGTGTGTGTGTGTGTGTTTACATTGTAGCTGCTAGCATCTTTCTTAGCACATAGTAGAATATGAGAAGAAACACTCATCGTTGTGCAGAACAAACAATAATCATAATGGACACATCCGCTCACAATAACGTTAATCCTCTGTCTGAAGAAGCAGAATGTTTGTGATAAGGTAACGACCATCAGCACAGGCCCCGCCCACACTCATGGAGACGAAGGAGGAAGTGAAGTGATGAACCGGAACCGGAAGTGGCGCGCTCTTACCGAGGGAGCCGTAATTATAAAATTAATGTTTTGACCGTTTTGCGTCACCAAATTACTCCAAAATAACAGATACACACTCGGGGTATTTGGAACGTGATGAATAGCAGTTGATCACAGTTCATCTGTTTCACCTTCAAAATAGATGCTGGAAGTTGTTTCTCAACAGATGGTGCTCTAGCGCCCCCTCACACCCTGAGGTCAAAAGTTGAATAGGTTTCATTTTGGGACCGTCCAGAAGTGAAATAATATTAAAATAAACATTTTGAAATGACCAAATTAATCCAAATTAACAGATACACACACTCGGGGTATTTGGAACCTGTCGACAAAGTTTCAGGTCGAACTCACAACGCGTCAGGGAGATATTTGCTCCACACACACACACGCATGTACACACAGACGTCCCTTGAATTATAGTATAGATTTCACTAAACTTTGACGTGGAATAAAAACATAATTTTCCATAAATAGTCTAGGAAGTACTAAGTTTATTAAAATATGAATCATTGACTACTTGTCAATCAATCAATCAATCAATCTTTATTTGTATAGCGCCAAATCATAACCAATGGTATCTCAAGGCACTTTACAGTAGAGCAGTCTTAAGGACGGACTCTTCATTTTATGGATACACACATATGCATATATACGTATATACACATACAGATGTATCCCACACCCAACATGAATTCATCATGGCGGCAAGGAAAACCTTCTGTTAAGCAGCAGGAACCTTGTGTGGATCCCATTCCTATGATGAACAGCCATCCACGTTATGCTGTGTTGGGTGTGTGCAGAGAAAAGGGTGGAGACAGAGCCGCTGAGACTCTGTAACTCCACACTGAGGATCCCACGGACCTGCAAGACAAAAGCCAGAAGGAGTACAGGAGCAAACACACAAGGGAGTAAGCAGACATAGAGGGAGTGTTTGAAAGAGGAATGGGACCCTCTCCGGTCCCTCTCTAACCTAAATGACCTCTCTCTTAACGCCCTCTCCAACCTCTCTCCAACCGAGCATGCCAGACCCCCCCCCCCCGGCAGTCTATGCCTATTGCATCTTAATTATGAGCTATGAGCTGGTTCCTAACTAAAAGCTTTATCAAAGAGGAATGTTTTGAGCCTAACCTTAAAGGTAGAGAGGGTGTCTGCCCCCCGAACTGTGGTTGGTAGATGGTTCCAGAGAAGTGGGGCCTGATAACTGAAAGCTCTTCCTCCTATACTACTTTTAGAGATGAATGGAACAACGAGTAGTCCAGCATTTTGAGAGCGTAGTGTTCTGGGGGGATTGTATGGCACTACAAGCTCCTTGAGATAGACTGGTGCCTGTCCATTTAGGGCTTTATAAGTGAGAAGAAGAATCTTGAATTCTATTCTATATTTTATGGGAAGCCAATGCAGAGAGGCTAATACAGGAGTAATGTGATCTCTTCTCCTAGTTTTAGTCAGTACACGTGCTGCAGCATTTTGAACCAGCTGAAGTGTCTTAAGCGACTTGCTCGGGCAGCCTGCTAAAAGAGAATTACAATAATCCAGTCTAGAGGTAACAAAAGCATGGACTAGTTTTTCGGCGTCGCCCTGAGACAGGATAGATCTGATTTTAGCAATGTTACGGAGATGAAAGAAGGCAGTTCTTGAAGTTTGTTTTATGTGAGAGTTGAAGGATAAATCCTGATCAAATAGAACCCCAAGGTTTCTAACAGTTGTGCTTTGTGCCAGAGTAATGCCATCTAGGGCAGTTAGGCTAGCATAGGTTTCTCTAAGGTGTCGCGGGGCCCAGTACAATGACCTCAGTCTTGTCTGAGTTGAGAAGAAGAAAATTTTGGTCCATCCAGGCCCTAATGTCCTTTAGACAGGCCTCAAGTTTAGATAGCTGATTTGTCTCACCTGACTTCATTGATACATACAGTTGGGTATCATCAGCATAGCAGTGAAAGTTAACAGAGTATTTTCTCATAACATTACCAAGGGGGATCATATAGATACAGAAGAGGATTGGACCTAGCACAGAGCCCTGAGGAACCCCGTAGCTTACTTTAGTGTACACAGAAGACCTATTATTCACGTGTACAAACTGGTACCTATCAGATAGGTAGGACTTAAACCAGTTTAGGGCAGTCCCTGTGATTCCAAGTAATTTCTCTAATCTCTCTAGTAGAATATAGTGATCTATAGTGTCAAAAGCTGCACTAAGATCTAATAAAACCAGCACTGAGAGTCGTCCTTCATCTGAAGCCCAGAGTAGATCATTAGTTACTTTAACTAAAGCAGTCTCTGTGCTGTGTTGAGCTCTAAAGCCTGACTGGAAGTCCTCGAACAGGCTGTTGTTTTGAAGAAATTCACAGAGCTGAGCTGCCACAACTTTCTCAAGAATCTTTGAAATAAAAGGAAGATTAGATATAGGCCTGTAGTTTGCTAAAGTGCTGGAATCAAGAGTAGGTTTTTTGAGAAGGGGTTTGATTACAGCTACTTTAAAGGACTGTGGCACGTAGCCTATTGATAGGGATATATTTATTGTCTCCAACAAAGATGGGCAGACTAGGGGAACAACTTCTTTAAACAGCTTAGTTGGGATCGGATCTGAAAGGCAGGTCGATGGTTTGGAGGATGAAATAATAGAGTTAAGTTCCTGAAGTCCTATATGTGTGAAACAGTTTAGGTTAGGCCTATTTACATTTAATGGTACAGCAGGCCCAGGTGAAGGCAGGGAGTGGCTAATTTTATCTCTAATCTTGTGAATTTTATCGTTAAAAAATGTCATAAAGTCCTCACAGCTGAGGGCTAGAGGAATCATGGGCTCAATAGAGCTCTGACTTTGTGTTAGCCTGGCTACAGTGCTGAAAAGGTACCTCGGATTATTTTTATTTTCTTCAATTAGTGAGGAGTAGTATGTAGATCGACTATGTCGTAAGGCTGTCATGTATTTACTATGGCTTTCTTGCCAAAGTATTCGTGACTCCTCTGTTTTATTGGAGCGCCACATTCTCTCTAATTTACGGGTTGTTTGTTTGAGTGTGTGAGTTTCAGAGCTAAACCACGGAGCTTTCCTCTGACGTTTAATAGTTTTTTCCCTCAATGGGGCAATTGAGTCCAAGGTGGATTTTAGTAGACTAGCAGAGCTATCGACAAGCAGATCCAGTTGAGAGGGGTTATAATTAATATCATAGTTATTTATTGGATGGTGCACTGAGTTTAAGGCAGCAGGAATGGCCTCTTTAAATTTAGCCACAGCACTGTTGGATAGATTTCTACTTGTAACTATTTTATTGCACAGTGCGAGATCCTCTAGGATAATGTTAAAAGATATTAAAAAGTGATCTGATAGCAGAGGATTTTCAGGGTAGACTTTTAGTTCATTAATATCAAGGCCATATGTTAGAACAAGATCAAGAGTATGATTTAAACGATGAGTAGCTTCATTAATAGTTTGAAAAAAGCCAACTGAGTCTATTAGGGACATAAAGGCTGAGCTCAGGCTATCACTATCTTTGTCCACATGGATATTAAAATCTCCTACTATCAGTATTTTATCAGAACTGAGGACTAAGTTTGATATAAACTCAGAGAATTCTGATAGAAATTCAGAATAAGGGCCTGGAGGACGGTAAATTATCACAAATAAGACTGGCTGGCAGGTTTTTGATTCGATATGAGATAAATTTAGAACCAGGCTTTCAAAGGAAGTGTAACTGGCCTTTGGTTTAGGATAGATTAGGAGAGAGGAATGATAAATAGCTGCTACACCACCTCCACGGCCTATGTCTCGTGGCATATGAGTATTTAAATGACTGGGAGGAGTGGCTTCATTTAAACTAACATATTCATCTTGATACAGCCATGTTTCAGTTAAACAGAATAAATCAAAGTTATTTTCTGAGATAAGGTCATTTACTAGTAGAGATTTGGATCTCAGTGATCTAATATTTAATAGAGCACATCTAATGGTTTTATGTTTTGGTGTTTCTAGATTTGAGATTTTAATTTTTTCAGATTTTTATAATTGATAGCTCTTTTATTTGATTTTATGTTAAAATCATTGTGAAATATGGGTCGGGGGACTGACACCGTCTCCATAAAATAATATTCATCACCATCACAACAGTTGTCATGGCGATGAACACAGCTATCCTGATAGCAATGGGAGGGAAACTGTCCTAAGGCAAGCGCAGAGGGGTGTGGAGGACTCCCCCTCTGTAACATGGTCTCATTCATGAGATGTCATAAATGTGCCATGTTTTCTGATAGTAGAGATGCTCCCTCCAAAGTAGGATGGATTCCATCTCTTCCTATCAGGTTCGGTTTTCCCCAGAAGGATCTCCAATTATCAATGAAGCCCACCTCGTTTTCTGGACACCACCTCGATAGCCAGCGGTTAAATGATGACATGCGGCTATACATGTCATCACTGGTCAGATTTGGTAAGGGACCAGAGAAAATTACGGAGTCCGACATTGTTTTAGCATAAGCACAAACTGATTCAATGTTCACTTTGGTTGCTTCCGACTGGCGACGTCGGGAGTCATTAGTGCCGACATGGAGGACTATCCTATCAAACTTACGATTACTCTTTGCCAGCAACTTTAGATTTGATTCTATGTCGCCCGCTCTGGCCCCTGGGATGCACCTCACAATGCCCGCTGACTTCGCTAGCTTCACGTTTCTCACTATGGAGTCGCCAATTATCAGAGTTTGTTCCCCGGTGAGTGTGTTGTCCTCACAGAGGGGGGAGAACCTGTTTGAGACGTGAACATGGTGGTGTCCCGAGCGGCTTTTTGACCTTCGACTATGCTTACCACGGACAGTAACCCACTCATTGCTGGCCGGGGGGGAGGCTAAGCTAGAGCTAGCACGGTCCGCACCGGCTAGGTCCTGCTTGCTAGCTTCGGTTTTGGTATCAGGGGTGCGGAACCGCTTCTCCAGATTGTTGATCCTCGCCTCCATATCTAACAGTACGCTACACTTTATGCAACTACCATTGTCCCTAAAGGAGGACGAGGAGTAACTAAACATCTGACACACCGGGCAGGAGAGCGGAGGGGAGGAGAGAGAAGCCATAGGTGCTAAATTTAAGCTAAGCTAAGCTAAGCTAAGGACAAAAGGAAGTTTAAAGGAGATTGTACTGCCTATAAGAGGCGAGATTGCTTTTTACTTAACCTTCGTACGTTTAACTGTACGGTAAAAAATTAAAACAAGTGTTTTCAAGGCTAAAATATCAATGACAACAAGTTTGATTAGAGTTAGCAGAACACAGTAGTAGAGCGCTGCAAACAGCGGTAGAGTGTAAACAGGAAATGATCGATACGTCACCACGTCAGCACGTCACCAGCACCCAGTACTTGTGGAAAATTATCTTTTTATTCCATGTCAAAGTTGGGTGAAATATTCTTAAATGTTTTTTCTCTTCCTGCAGCTCTTCAGGTTGGTCTCATCGTGATGTGTGAGTTCAGTATTTTCATCCCAGTGTAGTGTATGCATGCCCATTAGCCGTGTGTGTTTACATTGTAGCTGCTAGCATCTTTCTTAGCACATAAAATAATGTAAAATAAAACACTCACCCTTGCACAGAACAAACAATAATCATAGTAGAGCCGTGTTGTGGACACAAAAACGTTACATTCCTCTGTTTGAAGAAGCAGAATGTTTGTGATAAGGTCGGCTAACGACCGTCAGCACAGGCACCGCTAATCATTATTAGTCTAATAATCGCTAATCATTAAGTGTCAGTGTCTGTGTCAGTGTCAGTGTCAGTGTCAGTGTCAGTGTCAGTGTCAGTGTCAGTGTCTGTGTCTGTGTCTGTGTCTGTGTCTGTGTCTGTGTCTGTGTCTGTGTCTGTGTCTGTGTCTGTGTCTGTGTCTGTGTCTGTGTCTGTGTCAGTGTCAGTGTCAGTGTTAGTGTTAGTGTTAGTGTTAGTGTTAGTGTTAGTGTTAGTGTAATTATCACATCTACTTGTATTAAATGTAACAGTGACGAGTATTAAACCACCTGGTGATTTATTGTAAACTATATGAAGATGATCATGTGTTCAGAATTGGTTTCGTTCAGAGATGTTGGAAGTTCCTCAAACACTGTAATCTATGCCTTCAAATCAAAGACCTTCTGCTGAAAAAGGAGATAAAGGTCTTTGTCCCTCCTCCCACCTGTTAGAACACTGGTAGAGGGCGGGGCTTACCAACACTAAAGAACTTTGCTCATTCCACTGATATATAATCTGTTTCCAGCTCAGTCTGAAGGATGTGTTTGAGGTCAGTACGATGTGGGTTCACATCAGGGTCGTTCTCACCGTTAATGGTTCAGAACGTGAACTAATGTCTTGGAATCTAATCAAAGCTCAACCTCATTTTACACACACACCTTCCAGGTGAATAATCAGACATTTATATTCATGCAACCTCCTGCAATTTAGCTTCATGAAGGTCAACACAGGCCAGGAAATAAACTATTAATGATGCATCACAGACACGCTTTGACCACAGGTGAGTCTGATAGGTCTACAGGAAGTCTGAGGAAAATACAAACCCTTTCAAAATAAAGCTGTGTGGGGAAGTGTTTGAGGTTTAGTCAGAGAAAAAAGATGTTTTTACTGTAGCTAATGATGCTAACAAACAGCTGCTGTTCTTTTAACTAATGGTGGGTTTCCATTGGTTCTTTTGCTGTTTTACATCATAATGACATCATTAAAACTTTGAGCTTTTAAATGTCCTAATATATGCTATAGATCAATAACTTCCTGTTGGATTTGATTTAATGATCAGTATTAGGTGTGACGGTGGAAGCTACTAACACAAAATCACCTGTAGACTCAACAACTGTTTTTATCTAATAATGATCAAGTTCAATGAGACAAATCAATGTCAGCAGTTTTATAAATAAAACACAGGGTTCACTACACCAGCCGCTGTTTCCGTGGTAACAGACCCAAGTGTTAAGTTGTCCTAGTGTGTTTTTTTCTTTATGTTTGGATGCGTTACATCTGCTGTAAACAGGAAGTGACATAAACGCCTACGCCGTTACCTCTGAAGGAACATTTTTATTTACAAACATACGATCGTATTAAAGAGTGAACACAGAAAATACTGTGGATTCACATCAAAGCAGACCACTACAGACCACTACAGACCACTACAGACCACCACAGACCTGTATAGACCACTACAGACCACCACAGACCTGTATAGACCACTACAGACCACTACAGACCACCACAGACCTGTATAGACCACTACAGACCACCACAGACCACTACAGACCACCACAGACCACCACAGACCTGTATAGACCACTACAGACCACCACAGACCTGTATAGACCACTACAGACCACCACAGACCTGTATAGACCACTACAGACCACTACAGACCACCACAGACCTGTATAGACCACTACAGACCACCACAGACCACTACAGACCACTACAGACCACTACAGACCACCACAGACCTGTATAGACCACTACAGACCACCACAGACCTGTATAGACCACTACAGACCACCACAGACCTGTATAGACCACTACAGACCACTACAGACCACCACAGACCTGTATAGACCACTACAGACCACCACAGACCACTACAGACCACCACAGACCTGTATAGACCACTACAGACCACCACAGACCTGTATAGACCACTACAGACCACTACAGACCACCACAGACCTGTATAGACCACTACAGACCACCACAGACCTGTATAGACCACTACAGACCACTACAGACCTGTATAGACCACTACAGACCACTACAGACCACTACAGACCTGTATAGACCACTTCAGACCACTACAGACCTGTATAGACCACTACAGACCACTACAGACCTGTATAGACCACTACAGACCACTACAGACCTGTATAGACCACTACAGACCACTACAGACCTGTACAGACCACTACAGACCACTACAGACCACTACAGACCTGTATAGACCACTACAGACCACCACAGACCTGTATAGACCACTACAGACCACCACAGACCTGTATAGACCACTACAGACCACCACAGACCTGTATAGACCACTACAGACCACCACAGACCTGTATAGACCACTACAGACCACCACAGACCTGTATAGACCACTACAGACCACTACAGACCACCACAGACCTGTATAGACCACTACAGACCACTACAGACCACCACAGACCACTACAGACCACTACAGACCTGTATAGACCACCACAGACCACTACAGACCTGTATAGGAAACACATGCTGCTCCATCACTGCTACATAATAAACTGAATGAATGAGTTCTTCCTGATGAGTCAGACTTCCTGCTTTAGAGGCTGAGGATGTTGTAATAATCCTCTCCATAAACATATATGTATGTATATATATATGTTTATAAACATATATATATATTTATATATATGTTTATAAACATATATATATTTATATATATGTTTATAAACATATATATATTTATATATATGTTGATAAACATATACAGTATCTGTTAGCATCCAACATGTGATTAAATGCTACATGAGCAGGTTAGAGTTTAAACAGAAACAGGCTGAGCTATGAATGAGCTTTATGAGAGTCACAGCTATGGTTGTCATGGAAACCAAGAGCAGGCACAATCTGCAGCGTTCTGTCAGAGTCAGATAAGCATTTAATAAAGGAAAGCATCCACCAATAGAATGACTTCATAATGTTTACCTGGTGATGATGCAAAGGTCACAGAGAACAGAAGAAATATAAGTCTGACATGTATTTATAAGGTGGAATTTGCCAAGCAGAGAACGCCCCCCCATGAGCAGAGAACGCCCCCCCATGAGCAGAGAACGCCCCCCCCATGAACAGAGAACGCCCCCCCATGAGCAGAGAACGCCCCCCCATGAGCAGAGAACGCCCCCCCATGAGCAGAGAACGCCCCCCCATGAGCAGAGAACGCCCCCCCATGAACAGAGAACGCCCCCCATGAGCAGAGAACGCCCCCCCATGAGCAGAGAACGCCCCTACCCCCCATGAGCAGAGAACGCCCCCCCATGAGCAGAGAACGCCCCCCCCATGAGGCCCACATTGCACTGAGCTCCTCTGCTCACAGATTATAAAGTTTTTAACATTAACATTCTAAGAGAATAGTTTAATATTGAAAACATCTGTAAGAACCAAACATCATGGAGAACATTTATCTAAACATCACATGGAACCATGAAGGTCACCTGCAGAACCACTGATCCCCAACCTGGGGTACGCCCCTCTTAGTGCCATGATGTAAACCATTGTCTTTCCTGTGACTTTAGGAGGAAGATGAAGAACTGGTGTTAAGGTTCCATTAGTGATCAGGTTATCTTGTGACTGGAAAAACTGTAAATTAATGCATTGCTGCATCACCTCTGTCACCAGTTACAACGATCACCAGTTCAACTAATACACCATCAGATATAGATCTATGATCACCAGATAGACCAGTGGTTCCCAAACGTTTAGTGCCCATGGTACACCAAAGAAAAAAATATCCTTTATAATACGTGTTATCACTCATATCATGTACAATATCTGTAAATGTGCATCATTATTTACTAATGCCAAATAAAATGACAAAGAATATATTACTCATAAAATATATATTAAAATATTTAAAAACAATTATGTATAGAGTTGCCTCTGTATTATGAAATGAGTGCATACAAAATAGTACATTTAAAGTTTTTTTTATTTTTGTGTAGTTGTATATTACAATAATTAGGGCCCTATAAAATCATTCTTATTTTTTTTCCAAATTTCGTGTTTTCCACATTAATATTTTTTAATTCCGTTTTTTTTCTTTAGAAATAATCATTTTTTTTCATAAAATATTAGTTTTTAACTCCTGTGAGAAAACAAAATAAATAATAATAATAATAAAAACAAATAAATGATAATTAAACAAAAATAGATGTAAAAAATAAAAATCTTCAGTAGAAGTAAAATTACTGGTGTGAAAATCTACTCAAGTAAAAGTAAAAAGTAGATCTATGTACTCAGAGTAAACGTTACCTAGTGGGGGGGGGGGGGGGGGGGGGGGGGGGCATATTTCCTAACCCTCTTTTTATCAGGAGAGATGATCAGACTTTCTGTTTTGATAAAATGTATGTTTACATCTATAACAAACTGTCTAATGAACAGATGACATTGATTATGCATGTTATGCATAGACATCAAATAAAACCAATGGTTAATGAAATGATTGTAATAATGACAGAAACATTCTTCTGGTCTCATTTATAAACGCTACGTACGTTAAAAAAAACAACGTACGCCACTTATAAGATGACTATGGTCACATTGAGATGTTGTGTGACTGTTTAGAAAAAGTGAAAACTTCCTTCAACTAAACCATGACAAGATGGAGGTGATTGTCTTTGGTAACAATGAAAAGAGGACTGCTGTCAGCAAGTATCTGAGTCTGGATCTTTAGAAGATAAAGACCAAGTCAAAAACCTTGGTGTTCTGATTGACTCAGATCTGACATTCAGCATCAGATCAAATCTATCACAAAAACATCTTCTACCACCTAAAGAACATCTCCAGAGTGAAAGGTTTAATGACTCAGAAAGATCAGGAGAAACTGGTCCATGCTTTTATCTCCAGCAGACTGGACTATTGTAATGGTCTTCATCAAACATCTACAGCTGGTTCAGAACGCTGCAGCTCAGGTCTGAACCAGAACAAAGAGGTCAGAACACATTACACTGGCTCCCAGTCAGCCTCAGAGGAGACTGTAAAGTTCTGCTGCTGGTTATAAATGTGTGAATGGGTTTGGTCCAGAATACATCAGTGAGATGTTAGTCAGGTATGAACCCAGCAGGTCTCTGAGATCTATGGACACAGGTCAGATAGTGGAGCCCAGAGCTCACAGTAACCATGGTGATGCTGTGTTTAGTTGTTATGCTGCAAAGAAGTGGAACAAACTGCAGCAGAGCTGAAGTCAGCATCACATGTGAACATTTTTAAATCAAAGATAAAGGAACTTTTTTTCTCTACTGTGTATGATTGATAGAGATTTATGGTCATGATGATGATGTCATGATGATTTTACTGATGATTTTAATTGATTTTACTGATGATTTTAAATGTTCTTATTGATTTTAAACATTTGAATGTTTTATCATGTAAAGCACATTGAGTTGCCTTGTTTATGAAATACACTATATAAATAAATTTGCCTCGTCTTATAAGCAACAGTTGGATTTATAAAAATAACCTGGTGAGATAATGTTTCTCTGACCCTGTCGTACGCACACAATCCTGAGAAGCTCCGCCCCCAACAGGAGAAGGATGAAATTAAAGACAGATCTGTGAAATTAATACGATTGTGTGAAATAATCAAACATTCCACCTCTGCATATAAATATATATGAACAGCATTAATGTCAAGCAATTACAAATTCTACTCAGGGATCAATGATTTACTGAATGAATCTGATCAGGTTTATTGATTAAGTTTTGATCAACTTACTTTAAATTCACCTAAGTTCAATTATCCTGATGACATCATTCCAGACCTTAATAATTAAACAAACAGATGATCTCGTCCACAGCAACAGACAGCTTTATCCACAGATGTTGTGTAGCACAGATGTTGTTAACACACTGACTGTCACGGTGCGGTGTGGGTGTGGACCCAAATGCAAGGAGAGATGGAGGCAGGATGGACGAGTAGCGTTCTTGGAACCAGTCCATGTTTATTCTTTAAAGCAAATTCCAAAATCCAAACTAAAATCCTAAACAGGGGGAGACAACGAACCAGCCACACTGTGACCAAGCACACATTTAAATAGTGGAGGCCTGATTAGGAATGGGCCACACCTGGGTGGAAACATGAGGGACCTAATCAATCACCAACCAAGCACACAGACATCACTGGGGGGAGGAGCCACAAACAGGATTTCCTGAAACACAGACAAGAGTTAAACACAAGACTAGACTCAAAATAAACTAAGACACAGAAAAACTAAACTTAACCAACAGAACATGACACTGACTCAGAGAAACTCATGGAGTAGCGCTGCATGAGAAAGGGGCGGAGCTTCACAGACAATAAAGTGATGGCTCTGTGTTTAGGAGTCACTGATGATTAGCGTAGTTTTTTACGGTTTAGACACAGGTTTGTTGTGTTTAGGAGATGTTTGAAGCGATAAGGACGGGAATGTAGTGGGCGGGGCACCTAATAAACCATCTCTGGAAACATTTTCAGAGACGGTGACAATGTTTCATGTTGATTCTGTTCATTTTCACGTTCAACAGTGGATTCTGTTTTCATTGGTCGATTCTGTGATTCAGTCCGATTCTATTAACGTACATTTTATAAGGCGTTAAATAATAATGTATGGTTGTTGTCCCAGAATCCCACACCTGAACCAATGAGTTCAGGTCATCAATAACTAAATCACACAATGACTCTAATTAAACTGAATTTACCAAACATCCTGTTTCTCACAGTGTGTCCTTTAGTGAGGGAAACCACACGTCTGTCACTGCTCTCATTATGAGAGTGACATGAACACAAGAGGAAGAAGAAGAAGAAGAAGAAGAAGAAGGGTCACCGTGAACATGAAGAGAGAGAAGATGAGAAATGTGTCATGTTTTATCCCCCAGAGTCTGTGTGTGTGTGTGTGTGTGTGTGTGTGTGTGTGTGTGTGTGACTTCATCACTGACACCTTGTCATGAACATCCAAAGGAAAATTGAAAATTGAAACTGAACAAACAGAACAAACTGAATCTCATGAGATAAAAAACACATGTATTTATTTCAACCTAGAACATCAGACGATGATAAAACATATGAAGCAGGATCAGCTTCACGTGTATTTAAAAACATTAACAACTTCTTAAAAAACATTAAAACAAATAAAATAAAACAACAAAACACACATTTTATTTTATTTTTATATTTAACTAGTTCAGTGCCCATCAGAAGTATGTATTCATATAGTGGGAGGAGCTTAAGTTGAGTTGTCAATTATGGTCAAATGAGTATGTGTTTAAAGGTTGTATGTACATAGAGGTGTACATACTGTACTCTGTAGTGTTATAAAGGGTTTATTTGTGGATGTAAAATAAAATAGTGTGTGTGATTTATCTGATTTATTTCTATGAGACATGAATATGATAAATGTGTTTGTTGTTTTTGTTTTTTTTTTTTTTTACTAATTTTTATATTTTATTTTGTTTGGTGTATTTTTCTGTAATGTATGTTTTTTGGAGTCATTATGTGTATTTGTGTATAAATATTGTTTAGTTTTTTGTTTTATTTTACTCATTTAGAATATTTTTTATTATAAATAATACCTTATGTGTGGCGAGGGTGTGTGTATGTTTCCGTGAAATATTTGAGACGCTGATAACCAAACTCCATAGCCATTGTAGGACCAATCAGAAAAGTAACAAAACTGCTCAAAACAAAATGTAAAGCTCCAAAATACATGAGTGAATAAGTAAATTAAAGTATTACTGTATCTACAATTCAGCTGTTTTAAAAACAAAAATCATTGTTTACCTTCAAACCGAGTGGTCAGAGTTTAACTTCCATACACGGCACCACAGAGAATCTACAGTTTATCAGATGAAGTATTGAACGGGTTGAGGTCAATACTGACTATAGTGAAACGGTGCATTAGTGAACAATTACACAGACAGTTATATGGTTTATACAATTGGAAACTTGTCTGTAAAAGACTCATCAGTGGCTGATGGTTTCAATGATCTATTCAGAGAGCTCTATGTTTGAGATGCTAATGATAGCATCATACAGGAGGAAGTGGAGTCTGGTACAGAGATGGAGACGGAAGAGGAAGTGGAGTCTGTGACCCACGATTTAAAGGACATTTGGGTCACGGGAATAATTTTAAATAACCATGAAATATTAACTTAAATAACTTTTATCAGTAGAAAAATCATGAACCCGGAACCAGAAGTAGTGCGCTCAATACAGAGAGGGTCGTAATCTTAAAATTATCATTTTGCAAAACCAAAATAACAGATACACACACTTGGGGTCAACACACACACTGGAGTGGTGGAGTGGTAGTGTGAGCTGAATCTGAGCTCACACACACACACACACACACACACACACAGTGTGTGTGTGTGTGTGTGTGTGTGTGTGTGTCCAACAATAAGAACAAAGAATGATTTCCACTGAGGTTGAAGCTTAAAATATTCATGTTGTAAATATTAAATCTATATTTGAAGCAGAAGTTTCTCCAGTAGAAAGCAAAGGTCCATGTGGTGTTTCTTCTGAAATAAATGAAAAAGCTGCAGTTGAAGCTTTACATAAAACATGACAAGGATGAGTTTTGAGCAGTGATGAAGTCCTGGGATGAGAAACGTCTCTTATCTCACATAAAACACTTCACTTCATCTTTACGTTGTTTTACTCAGGATCTAAACCTTTCAACGTGCCTGAAAGCTGACCTTCCATCATCTGAATCATGGACCAAACCGTGGTCCCTCTTAGTCTGAAACCGAAGGTCATCCCCAAAGGGTTTGTGGATCGACCAATAGAAACGCTGCTAATGAAACAGAACTCAACCCTAGCGTTGCTACTGCTACACAGACGTTGTTCCTACAAACCCAGAACGTCTCCAGGTCCAACCAGACCACATCTCAAGGTATGGACCAGTGAACGATGGACCAGCAGAACTGACTCACTGTAAACTACAACACATACAGTCTGTCTGTCTGTCTGTCTGTCTGTCTGTCTGTCTGTCTGTCTGTCTGTCTGTCTGTCTGTCTGTCTGTCTGTCTGTCTGTCTGTCTGTCTGTCTGTCTGTCTGTCTGTCTTAGTTTTATGAGCTCGCTTTAGGATTTTATTCTTTGATTTTACAATAGTTAGTCTAGATTAGTTTAAAATAGTGATTCACTTTAATCACCACATTGTTCTGGTTTCTTACTGAATTATGTAAATAAAAGGTTAAACTGTAATCGTTGATTCTTCTGATTTATTTGACATATTTCCTCTTTTTAAGAGGCGTTACCCAGGCATCCGTTATTATAATATTAATAATCATAATTAATATTCTCATTCATATAACCATTATTAATAACCCTCATCCTCCTACATGGACAACGTTTTAGATCTTTGAGTTCAGCTCATGGAAAATAGGAGCAAAAACAAAAGTGATGCGTTTATATTTTAGTTCAGTGTTGATATATAGATGTAGATGTAGATGTAGATGTAGATGTAGATGTAGATGTAGATGTAGATGTAGATGTAAATGTAGATGTAGATGTAGATGTAAATGTAGATGTAGATGTAGATGTAGATGTAGATGTAAATGTAGATGTAGATGTAGATGTAGATGTAAATGTAGATGTAGATGTAGATGTAGATGTAGATGTAGATGTAAATGTAGATGTAGATGTAGATGTAAATGTAGATGTAGATGTAGATGTAGATGTAGATGTAGATGTAGATGTAGATGTAAATGTAGATGTAAATGTAGATGTAGATGTAAATGTAGATGTAGATGTAGATGTAAATGTAGATGTAGATGTAGATGTAGATGTAGATGTAAATGTAGATGTAGATGTAGATATATAAAACTACTGGATACAATAGTGAACAGAACTTGGTTCAGGGCTGGAGTCAGTGATCCTGGACCTGTTGGTTCAGATAAACCACAGATGTGTTTGATCAATACTTGTTTTCATATTCATATAATTGATGAGTCATTGTTAATAAATCGATTGAATGATTCAATCAAAGCTAAACCTCTGACTCTGATCAATCTGAGGTTTGAACCTCAGTAAGTGTGTGTGTCTCTGAACACGTTCATCATCATCATCATCATCATCATCATCATCATCAGAGCGACATCACTGATGTCCAACAGGAAGCATGTGACTCAAAGCTTCATCTATAACTGATTTATCTGTGACTGATCCATTGATCACATTAATCTGATTATTGGTTCTTCTTCTTCTTCACACACTGACGTCCTCCTCTGTCTTGTTATTTCTAAACTTCTTTCCTCACAGAGAACCAGTGCTGTCAGTCAGTTACTGGGTATCCGTAGAGACGAGGCTAATCACCCTGACAGATACAGAGGAGACGCTGACGGGACGTCATTAGACACAGGACGGAACATTTGGTTCAGACAGGGACAGAAAATAAACTCATGAGGATCAAGAAGAATGATGATTATTTCTCACCTGCTGAGGAGAAATCATCCAATCACGTCTCACCTCTATCAGAGGGTGGAACTCTCACAATGACCATATGTACAGTTTCTCTGAACATGTTACCAAAATAAAGTTTTATTACTTTATGATCAGTTAGAACTTTAAATCCACATCAACATGTTATTTATGTATTTATTCATTCTGCTGTACATGGACTTCAATGTATAAAAACAAATAAATTTACAACAATGGACCAAAACAAAACATATAAACACATCAGTAACAGCGTCAGAGGGAGATTTAAACAGTTCAACAGACAAACATTGATTCATAGAGAAAGGGTTAGTGTTTAATATCTATAAAGTCTTATTGTACATGTCAGTGGTGGGAATGTGGTTTCAGTCGACGGAGACAAATCTGCTGCTTCTGGTTGGTTTATGTTTGGCTTTAAACCAGTGTTTAGAAGGTAAAGTGGGGGCTTGTCCAGAACCTTTGTGATAGTTGACATTTAGGACAGAGTAATAGATGACCTCTCACAGGTAGAGAACAAACCTGGTGATTAGTTTGCTTTATAGTTGTAGCAGCTAGCCGTCCATGCTACTGACTGAGCTATTAGCTCAATGACGCTAACCATCTCTGCTCAGATCTAAAGAACATACTTTACAGATGAATCTTGAACAGTGCACAGACATTATCTGTGTTTCATTACAGTTTTTCTCTAAATCAAAGTAATATTTCTAAAGTTTCCATGAAGTCTAACGTGTGTTTGAAGGTGTTTCCAATGAAGATTGTTTTGGGGGCGGAGCTCTGGTTATATATCATCACGTGAGACTTCTCAGCAGGAAGATGGACGTTCCAAACCTCCTTAGAACATTCTGTATTCATAGGTTGTTTCACGTCTAATGATCACTAATCATTATTAAGTCTATTGATAATTAATGTCTGGGATCCTCTCCTGTCCACAGGCACCGCGTCATGTTTTCTCAGAGAGAAGTGGTCATGTGACCATGGATGTCACATCCTGTGACGTGGAATTGTGCAAAAATATGGAAATGTGTGAAAAAGCTCCTGATGGAACACGCCCTCACTTTGTTGTTGTTTTCACTGGTTAAAATCACTATTATTGGTGAACAGATCAGGCTGATATTTGGTAGCTATAATCTATGGATGTGTACGCATCGACGCTCAGACCTTAATGCTCGGCACCGGTAAAGGATGTAAAATGTGTTCAGTCTCTCTCTCTTTAACCACGTCACACCCCGAGAAAAACTAAAGTCGATTTCTCGTTCATTTGTGAGTCAAATATTATACCAGCTGGTGGTATCGGATCATTGGCACATACCAAAATATGAATGGGGCCCATTACACTGTATGTGCCACAGGGGCACCAGGGGACCCCTGGGGGCCCCTGGGGGCCCATTTTTCAAATAACTACTCCTCCGTTAATGCAAGTTGAATCGGGCTGTAATTTGACATGAATATTCTATGAGCGGATGTCTAGAGCCTCTCGTAGACATTTTTTTAATCGGTGGAAACGAGTCTTTTGACTGAATTCTCAGGAATGTGGTACGTATTCCACACGGAGACGTTCCACGAGTCCGGCTGTAGTTCATCAGAACTTGTTACTGAACTATTTAGATTGTGTGCATTTCCAAGAGTAATGGAAATACAGCACACACACACACACACACACACACACACACACACACACACACACACACACACACACACACACACACACACACACACACACACACACACACACACACACACACACACACACACACACACACACACATGAAGATCAGAGGACCTTATTAGTGTGTCCAGGCCCAGATAATAGCTGAGTGTCTCCATCTGAATGAGATTAGAGACGGTTTGTTTTCCTGTTCAACATGAACTAAGGACTGGAAGTCATTGATTATTCATCTTATTAATAATAAATAATAATAAATTATTCCTGCCTCATCATTGCTCTATTTGAAGTTAGTTTGAGTGGATCTTTTTGATTTTATCTTTGGATGATTATTGATCCACTTTCAGTCTGAGCTGATTTATATGATATAAATATAATATGTGACGTCCATGAGAAAAACAGGAACAAGTCGTCCAGGGAGAGATTTCACTGATTTACAGACTCTGAAGGTTTAGATTCTAAACTTTATAAAAACAACAAAACTAAAATCAATGTTTACTCAGAAAAATAAACATCTCTCTCATCTTTTCCTGTTCCTGTATTTATTATGAGTCTCAGTGATTAAAGTTAAAACCTTTAAACCAGCAGCAGGTTTCACAGCTGTCGTGTTTATCATGAGAATAATCACCCAGAGCTGCTCATGAAAAGCCTTTTTACTGCAACAAAGTGTTTATTTCAGGTGGTTTGACTCTTAGTGGTTCATGTCAGATGTAAACTTGTTCTGCTCATTCATTCAAACTCTGATTATTGTGTTGTTTGTTCACCTGCACACAGAGCTTTAACTGCAGAGGTGAGAACGTTTCTCCATGGTTCCATGGTTCATCATAGTCGAGCAGATGAATCACGTCAACATGCTTTTAATGCCATAAATTCAACAGAAAAACCTCAAAGATCAGGTCACAGACCACCATTACTTACCTACGCTAAGTGGTGCCACCCCCAACCCTCACTATCACACAGCATGAATCACTAGTGTGTGTGTGTGGATATATGTACACTAACACAGCTCCAACACTGTCATGGTCTGAGTCTCCTTCACGTCTTTTTAACTCTTTTGATGCTAACGTCTGTTAAAAGAGTCAAAGTGAATAAATGTCCCCATGTCGTCATCCTTCGTGTGTGTGTGTGTGTGTGTGTGTGGAAAATGAAGAGTGATGAGTCTGTGAATGTAGGACATAGAGCTTCATCCATCACCCCCCCCATGCTCTATCTCCTAATAATAGCACAAACACCAACACGTGCACGTGAGGGACTCGCTCAAGGTTTTCTAAATGTCGTTTGAAACCAAAGGTGAGTCCTGCTGTTTCTCAGACGTCCTCTGGGGGGAGCAGAGGAGCCTCAGGTCAATCTAAGGCTGTGTCTGAATATTCCCTCCTATCTCCTTTCCTATCCACTGTTCCCTCCTATCTCCTTTCCTATCCACTGTTCCTTCACCCCCGGTGTTTAGTGGTGGCTATGATAAAGAACGTTTAAGTTCTCTTTAAGCTCATTAAAATAGTCTCAATGCTTCCTTTATTACCTCCTTTAGCCTAGGAAAGACCGATACATCCTTTACCAAAGGAGACCAGATAATGAGACAACATTTAAAGGGACACAAGCGTAGTAACGTAGATCATGTAAGTTACTAATGCAATAATATGAACAACTTTAAATAAATAATCTAAAACCCATATATTATATGTAGACATTATCAGATTATAACTGACATAAAACACTTGTGACGTCATAAATGTAGAAAATTCAAAACGGGGCATTTTTCTGTGTGTTATCAGACTTACACAGACCACAAACAAACAACTGGATGGTTTATTTCACATTTTGTGTTCTGGTGGACACAAAAAATAAAACATTAGATGACCGGATGTGATGTACAATTGAGCCGGGTCCGGCCCGCGGGCTGTAACCATGGCATCCCTGGCATACACCGTTGAAACATTCCTTATACTGCACAATAATATGGATAATCTTTATCTTTCATACATGGATTATGTAAATAGATCCCATGGGTCTCTTGCGTGCACTGCGCCCCGTTCGTTTCACTTTCACTTGTTTCCCGTGTGCTGATCTGATGTTGACATTAACAGTTGTTTGCTTAGCACTAAAACAAACATACATATGTCAGTTGAAAAAGTGCGGCCCGATCCGCACTCCAACTGTGAAAGGGTTATTTACAGTATTTACTCTCTGTTCATTGACTGTAGTTTAGTCCACTGTGCTGCTCGTCTTTCCAAGACGTCTTTTTCTCGTTCTTCTTTATTTCCGGGTTAGTGGGACGCTCTCCAAAACGCCGTGAACGCGCACAGAATCATTTGACTCCACGTCCGTAGAACTGAGAAAATCAGACTCTGAAAAGCAGTATAAAATGTATGACACAATCTTTTTGAGGCAATATGTAGAAATGTGTGTGAACTCATTCTCTTTGGTTTAAACACTTCATCACCATAAGCATTAAAAAAACTATTTTTTCTAAAATTCTGCCCGATGCTCCTTTATTTCAATGTTTCAATGTTTAAATGAAAACATTGATGATCTACAGGAGGTTTTGATAGTGTTGTGGTGGTCAAGACCAGTCTTTTAAAGGTCTCGGTCTCGTCTCAGACTCGGGATTTTCCGTCAAGTCCGTTAGAGACCAGCACTAATTCCTGCTATTTTTAACCTTTTTTATAATGTGATAATAACACGGAGAAGAACAGGATAAAACAATCCTTTATTCATTATTTAATCCACCCTGTTATAATGACCACAACCTTCCTTAATGTGACTGAGTGACGTGTGTGTGTGTGTGTGTGTGTGACTATGGTGTCAGTTTGGACCGCAGAGAGCAAGAGAGATATGAACTAATCACTGGTAAAAATCCCAGTAAAACTCTGTAAAACAATCACCAGTAATAAATATTATCTCTGGTAAAGACAGTAGCTCTAATAACTGGTAAAATGATAAACTGATGATATTACAGTCTGTGAAGGATGGATAGGGGACGCACTTACTCTGCTTCTGGGTCCTAGTGCCAGCCGAACGGTGAAGCCTGTTCAGTTTACTGTGTTTACTGAGGTCAGTGTGTGTTTAATAAGTCAGTGTGTGTTTAATAAGTCTGTGTGTGTTTAATAAGTCTGTGTGTGTTTAATAAGTCGGTGTGTGTTTAATAAGTCAGTGTGTGTTTAATAAGTCTGTGTGTGTTTAATAAGTCAGTGTGTGTTTAATAAGTCTGTGTGTTTAATAAGTGTGTGTGTGTTTAATAAGTCAGTGTGTGTTTAATAAGTCTGTGTGTGTTTAATAAGTCTGTGTGTTTAATAAGTGTGTGTGTGTTTAATAAGTCTGTGTGTGTTTAATAAGTCTGTGTGTGTTTAATAAGTCTGTGTGTTTAATAAGTGTGTGTGTGTTTAATAAGTCAGTGTGTGTTTAATAAGTGTGTGTGTGTTTAATAAGTCAGTGTGTGTTTAATAAGTCAGTGTGTGTTTTAATAAGTCAGTGTGTGTTTTAATAAGTCTGTGTGTGTTTAATAAGTCTGTGTGTGTTTAATAAGTCTGTGTGTGTGTTTAATAAGTCTGTGTGTGTTAATAAGTCTGTGTGTGTTTAATAAGTCTGTGTGTGTTTAATAAGTCTGTGTGTGTTTAATAAGTCAGTGTGTGTTTAATAAGTCTGTGTGTTTAATAAGTGTGTGTGTGTTTAATAAGTCAGTGTGTGTTTAATAAGTCTGTGTGTTTAATAAGTGTGTGTGTGTTTAATAAGTCAGTGTGTGTTTAATAAGTCAGTGTGTGTTTTAATAAGTCTGTGTGTGTTTAATAAGTCTGTGTGTGTGTGTTTAATAAGTCTGTGTGTGTTTAATAAGTCTGTGTGTGTTTAATAAGTGTGTGTGTGTTTAATAAGTCAGTGTGTGTTTAATAAGTCAGTGTGTGTTTAATAAGTCTGTGTGTTTAATAAGTGTGTGTGTGTTTAATAAGTCAGTGTGTGTTTAATAAGTCAGTGTGTGTTTTAATAAGTCAGTGTGTGTTTTAATAAGTCTGTGTGTGTTTAATAAGTCTGTGTGTGTTTAATAAGTCTGTGTGTGTGTGTGTGTGTGTGTGTGTGTGTTTAATAAGTCAGTGTGTGTTTAATAAGTCTGTGTGTGTTTAATAAGTCTGTGTGTGTTTAATAAGTCTGTGTGTGTTTAATAAGTCTGTGTGTGTTTAATAAGTCTGTGTGTGTTTAATAAGTCTGTGTGTGTGTGTGTGTGTGTGTGTGTGTTTAATAAGTCTGTGTGTGTTTAATAAGTCTGTGTGTGTTTAATAAGTCAGTGTGTGTTTAATAAGTCAGTGTGTGTGTGTGTGTGTGTGTGTGTGTGTTTAATAAGTCAGTGTGTGTTTAATAAGTCAGTGTGTGTTTAATAAGTCTGTGTGTTTAATAAGTCTGTGTGTGTTTAATAAGTCTGTGTGTGTGTGTGTGTGTGTGTGTGTGTGTTTAATAAGTCAGTGTGTGTTTAATAAGTCTGTGTGTGTTTAATAAGTCTGTGTGTGTTTAATAAGTTTGTGTGTGTTTAATAAGTCTGTGTGTGTTTAATAAGTCTGTGTGTGTGTGTGTGTGTGTGTGTGTGTGTGTTTAATAAGTCAGTGTGTGTTTAATAAGTCTGTGTGTGTTTAATAAGTCTGTGTGTGTTTAATAAGTCAGTGTGTGTTTAATAAGTCAGTGTGTGTTTAATAAGTCTGTGTGTTTAATAAGTCTGTGTGTGTTTAATAAGTCTGTGTGTGTGTGTGTGTGTGTGTGTGTGTTTAATAAGTCAGTGTGTGTTTAATAAGTCTGTGTGTGTGTTTAATAAGTCTGTGTGTGTTTAATAAGTCTGTGTGTGTTTAATAAGTCTGTGTGTGTTTAATAAGTCTGTGTGTGTTTAATAAGTCGGTGTGTTTAATAAGTCAGTGTGTGTTTAATAAGTCTGTGTGTTATAAGTCAGTGTGTGTTTAATAGTCTGTGTGTTTAATAAGTCTGTGTGTGTTTAATAAGTCAGTGTGTGTTAATAAGTCTGTGTGTGTTTAATAAGTCAGTGTGTGTTTAATAAGTCTGTGTGTGTTTAAAAAAGTCTGTGTGTTTAATAAGTCTGTGTGTTTAATAAGTCAGTGTGTGTTTAATAAGTATGTGTGTGTTTAATAGTCTGTGTGTTTAATAGTCTGTGTGGTTAATAAGTCAGTGTGTGTTTAATAAGTCTGTGTGTTAATAAGTCAGTGTGTGTTTAATAAGTCTGTGTGTTTAATAAGTCTGTGTGTGTTTAATAAGTCAGTGTGTGTTTAATAAGTCTGTGTGTGTTTAATAAGTCAGTGTGTGTTTAATAAGTCTGTGTGTGTTTAATAAGTCTGTGTGTTTAATAAGTCTGTGTGTTTAATAAGTCAGTGTGTGTTTAATAAGTCTGTGTGTGTTTAATAAGTCTGTGTGTGTTTAATAAGTCTGTGTGTGTGTGTGTGTGTTGTGTGTGTGTGTTTAATAAGTCTGTGTGTGTTTAATAAGTTTGTGTGTGTTTAATAAGTCAGTGTGTGTTTAATAAGTCAGTGTGTGTGTTTAATAAGTCTGTGTGTGTTTAATAAGTCAGTGTGTGTGTTTAATAAGTCTGTGTGTGTTTAATAAGTCTGTGTGTGTGTGTGTGTGTTTAATAAGTCTGTGTGTGTTTAATAAGTCTGTGTGTGTTTAATAAGTCAGTGTGTTTAATAAGTCAGTGTGTGTTTAATAAGTCAGTGTGTGTTTAATAAGTCTGTGTGTGTGTGTGTGTGTGTGTGTGTGTGTGTGTTTAATAAGTCTGTGTGTGTTTAATAAGTCTGTGTGTGTGTGTGTGTGTGTGTGTGTGTTTAATAAGTCTGTGTGTGTTTAATAAGTCTGTGTGTGTGTTTAATAAGTCTGTGTGTGTGTGTGTGTGTGTGTGTGTGTGTGTTTAATAAGTCTGTGTGTGTTTAATAAGTCAGTGTGTGTTTAATAAGTCAGTGTGTGTTTAATAAGTCAGTGTGTGTTTAATAAGTCAGTGTGTGTTTAATAAGTCAGTGTGTGTGTTTAATAAGTCAGTGTGTGTTTAATAAGTCTGTGTGTGTGTGTGTGTGTGTGTGTGTGTGTGTGTGTTTAATAAGTCTGTGTGTGTTTAATAAGTCTGTGTGTGTTTAATAAGTCTGTGTGTGTTTAATAAGTCAGTGTGTGTTTAATAAGTCTGTGTGTGTGTGTGTGTGTGTGTGTGTGTGTGTGTGTGTTTAATAAGTCTGTGTGTGTTTAATAAGTCTGTGTGTGTTTAATAAGTCAGTGTGTGTTTAATAAGTCTGTGTGTGTGTGTGTGTGTGTGTGTGTGTGTGTTTAATAAGTCTGTGTGTGTTTAATAAGTCAGTGTGTGTTTAATAAGTCTGTGTGTGTGTGTGTGTGTGTGGTGTGTGTGTTTAATAAGTCTGTGTGTGTTTAATAAGTCAGTGTGTGTTTAATAAGTCAGTGTGTGTTTAATAAGTCTGTGTGTGTGTGTGTGTGTGTGTGTGTGTGTGTGTGTTTAATAAGTCTGTGTGTGTTTAATAAGTCAGTGTGTGTTTAATAAGTCTGTGTGTGTGTGTGTGTGTGTGTGTGTTTAATAAGTCAGTGTGTGTTAATAAGTCTGTGTGTGTTTAATAAGTCTGTGTGTGTTTAATAAGTCTGTGTGTGTTTAATAAGTCTGTGTGTGTTTAATAAGTCTGTGTGTGTTTAATAAGTCTGTGTGTGTTTAATAAGTCTGTGTGTGTTTAATAAGTCTGTGTGTTTAATAAGTCTGTGTGTGTGTTTAATAAGTCTGTGTGTGTTTAATAAGTCTGTGTGTGTTTAATAAGTCAGTGTGTGTTTAATAAGTCTGTGTGTTTAATAAGTCTGTGTGTTTAATAAGTCAGTGTGTGTTTAATAAGTCTGTGTGTGTTTAATAAGTCTGTGTGTGTTTAATAAGTCAGTGTGTGTTTAATAAGTCTGTGTGTGTTTAATAAGTCTGTGTGTTTAATAAGTCTGTGTGTGTTTAATAAGTCAGTGTGTGTTTAATAAGTCTGTGTGTGTTTAATAAGTCTGTGTGTGTTTATAAGTCTGTGTGTTTAATAAGTCTGTGTGTGTTTAATAAGTCAGTGTGTGTTTAATAAGTCTGTGTGTGTTTAATAAGTCAGTGTGTGTTTAATAAGTCTGTGTGTTTAATAAGTCTGTGTGTGTTTAATAAGTCAGTGTGTGTTTAATAAGTCTGTGTGTGTTTAATAAGTCAGTGTGTGTTTAATAAGTCTGTGTGTGTGTTTAATAAGTCTGTGTGTTTAATAAGTCTGTGTGTTTAATAAGTCAGTGTGTGTTTAATAAGTCAGTGTGTTTAATAAGTCAGTGTGTGTTTAATAAGTCTGTGTGTGTGTGTGTGTGTGTGTATGTGTGTGTGTGTGTGTGTTTAATAAGTCTGTGTGTGTTTAATAAGTCTGTGTGTGTTTAATAAGTCAGTGTGTGTTTAATAAGTCTGTGTGTGTGTGTGTGTGTGTGTGTGTGTGTGTGTGTGTGTGTTTAATAAGTCTGTGTGTGTTTAATAAGTCTGTGTGTGTTTAATAAGTCAGTGTGTGTTTAATAAGTCTGTGTGTGTGTTTAATAAGTCAGTGTGTGTTTAATAAGTCTGTGTGTGTGTGTGTGTGTGTGTGTGTGTTTAATAAGTCTGTGTGTGTTTAATAAGTCAGTGTGTGTTTAATAAGTCTGTGTGTGTGGTGTGTGTGTGTATGTGTGTGTGTGTGTGTGTTTAATAAGTCTGTGTGTGTTTAATAAGTCTGTGTGTGTGTTTAATAAGTCAGTGTGTGTTTAATAAGTCTGTGTGTGTGTGTGTGTGTGTGTGTGTGTGTGTGTGTGTGTGTGTTTAATAAGTCTGTGTGTGTTTAATAAGTCTGTGTGTGTTTAATAAGTCAGTGTGTGTTTAATAAGTCAGTGTGTGTTTAATAAGTCAGTGTGTGTTTAATAAGTCAGTGTGTGTTTAATAAGTCAGTGTGTGTTTAATAAGTCTGTGTGTGTGTGTGTGTGTGTGTGTGTGTGTGTTTAATAAGTCAGTGTGTGTGTGTTGTGTGTGTGTGTGTGTGTTTAATAAGTCTGTGTGTGTTTAATAAGTCAGTGTGTGTGTGTGTGTGTGTGTGTGTGTTTAATAAGTCTGTGTGTGTTTAATAAGTCAGTGTGTGTTTAATAAGTCTGTGTGTGTGTGTGTGTGTGGTGTGTGTGTGGTGTGTGTGTTTAATAAGTCTGTGTGTGTTTAATAAGTCTGTGTGTGTTTAATAAGTCAGTGTGTGTTTAATAAGTCTGTGTGTGTGTGTGTGTGTGTGTGTGTGTGTGTGTGTGTGTTTAATAAGTCTGTGTGTGTTTAATAAGTCTGTGTGTGTTTAATAAGTCAGTGTGTGTTTAATAAGTCAGTGTGTGTTTAATAAGTCAGTGTGTGTTTAATAAGTCAGTGTGTGTTTAATAAGTCAGTGTGTGTTTTAATAAGTCTGTGTGTGTGTGTGTGTGTGTGTGTGTGTGTTTAATAAGTCTGTGTGTGTTTAATAAGTCTGTGTGTGTTTAATAAGTCAGTGTGTGTTTAATAAGTCTGTGTGTGTGTGTGTGTGTGTGTGTGTGTGTGTGTTTAATAAGTCTGTGTGTGTTTAATAAGTCAGTGTGTGTTTAATAAGTCTGTGTGTGTGTGTGTGTGTGTGTGTGTGTGTGTGTTTAATAAGTCTGTGTGTGTTTAATAAGTCAGTGTGTGTTTAATAAGTCTGTGTGTGTGTGTGTGTGTGTGTGTGTGTGTGTTTAATAAGTCTGTGTGTGTTTAATAAGTCTGTGTGTGTTTAATAAGTCAGTGTGTGTTTAATAAGTCTGTGTGTGTGTGTGTGTGTGTGTGTGTGTGTGTGTGTGTGTGTGTGTGTTTAATAAGTCTGTGTGTGTTTAATAAGTCTGTGTGTGTTTAATAAGTCAGTGTGTGTTTAATAAGTCAGTGTGTGTTTAATAAGTCAGTGTGTGTTTAATAAGTCAGTGTGTGTTTAATAAGTCAGTGTGTGTTTAATAAGTCTGTGTGTGTGTGTGTGTGTGTGTGTGTGTGTGTTTAATAAGTCTGTGTGTGTTTAATAAGTCTGTGTGTGTTTAATAAGTCAGTGTGTGTTTAATAAGTCTGTGTGTGTGTGTGTGTGTGTGGTGTGTGTGTGTTTAATAAGTCTGTGTGTGTTTAATAAGTCTGTGTGTGTTTAATAAGTCAGTGTGTGTTTAATAAGTCTGTGTGTGTGTGTGTGTGTGTGTGTGTGTGTGTTTAATAAGTCAGTGTGTGTTTAATAAGTCTGTGTGTGTGTGTGTGTGTGTGTGTGTGTGTGTGTGTGTTTAATAAGTCTGTGTGTGTTTAATAAGTCTGTGTGTGTTTAATAAGTCTGTGTGTTTAATAAGTCTGTGTGTGTTTAATAAGTCTGTGTGTGTTTAATAAGTCTGTGTGTGTTTAATAAGTCTGTGTGTGTTTAATAAGTCAGTGTGTGTTTAATAAGTCAGTGTGTGTTTAATAAGTCTGTGTGTGTTTAATAAGTCAGTGTGTTTAATAAGTCTGTGTGTGTGTTTAATAAGTCTACATGTTTATGTCTCTGTCCATTCACTCTTTTCATTATATTCATGTATTTTAAGGCTTTATTACATAGTATCAGCTGTAGTCCAGGCCGCCGCCATCTTGGATTATGTCGTCACCAGTGAGTCATCACCGTAAATTGCACTATCACAGAATGAGTCAAATAACTGTAAAGAGGTTTAATATTAGTCTATTTTATTTTTAAAGTGGTGTATTTTTTATATTTAGACTCTAATTACATTTATGTCTATAATATGTTCCCTACAATATAAACAGGTTCACAATATAATTATTATTTATAGTTTCTGTTTCCACTGTATCCAGAATAATAATAATAATTCTCAACAATAACTATTGATTAATTTGTCACATGACTGTTCCAGGGTTTGTTTTATTTAGTTTCACATCTACCTGTAGATCTATGTTTTTTACACTGATGACAACTAGTTTGTTGTTTTATTTCAGAAAGTTTCACTTTTACAGTTACAGTTGGAAACCTTTGTTAATTAAATATTCTAGTTATATTACAGTAACTAAATTAAACTATATCAACTAAGTGAATTAATAAAAATAACCTGTTAAAGGCTTTTTCAAACTAAATAATGATCTTATTAAATCTGTGACGTGTTAAACCTGAACAACTCAAAGAATCAGAATCAATAATCATTATTTATTGGTAGAAATACTTTTAAACACTTGCTGTACATTCAGCTGACATAAAAATATTGTTTTCAAATATGTAGAATAATTGTGAATTTATCAGTAGTAGTTTTAATATTTTAGTTAATTTTTTACAGACACCTTTTTTGTCCATCAAATGTATTTAAAATAAACTAAAATTAAAGAGAGATGTTATTTAACTGTTGAACCTTATCATAATTTTATTTATTTATAGATTTTTTTAAATTGTAAAAACAATGTTTATGGTCTTGGTCTCGGATAGTGTGGTGTTGAACACAACACTAGGTTTTGATAACGGTCTGGGGTGAAGAAAAGGCTGTAAACTGTCCAACCTGGCAACCGTAGCCTCACATTGTTGCTCATTGTATTTAATCAAAGGGAATAATAAACATATTATATGTGTCACTGTTTGAAATGCTGATACTTGACGTACATCGGCCATTTCCCACAATGCACCTGGTTATTCTTCCGTGATTCAAGAGCTTAGCAACAATGATGTGGTTTATGTTTGAGTAGGTTAATAATCTCATGCTGAGTGTTCTCAGAGTAAACACTAATGTGAGCTTTGTTCTTTATTTCACTGACATTTGGAAATGTTTTCCTCTCACCGCGTTTCTCACTAATACTAATATTAATACTGTTATTGATTCTAAAGATTACTTTTAATGTTGCATCTCATTATTTATTTAAAGCTGAAGAATGATCAGCCATTTGGAATTATTTATATTCACTGTTCACCTGTTCTGAATGTTTTTACTTTAAAACTACTTTCAACAACTCAGAGCTGCCCTGAAAAAATCATCACTACATCATTTAATCACATTTAGCCTTAATGAAGGAAAAAGTCCAAATGTAGTTATTGTGCTGCTAGTGATTAATAAAAGGGTCTTTGTGGCTCCACTGACTTTGACTTATTATTGTTTTTATTGTAAAACTATTGATAAAAAATAAATGGTTTATATCACCTATTGTCATTTAGAGTAAAAATATATAGATATGAATATTGGTCCATATCACCCAGGCCTAATGTAACCAAAGCAGTAACGTTTTATCTTGTAAACGATATGATTGTATAAACTGTGTGAAATGAGGCGTTCAAACACTGTTTAAAGTATGATTTTATTAATATGAGTGTGTTACCTCAATAACTAATAGATATCACTGATATACTGTCTTGTTATGTAGCAGTGATGCTAATGCTAATGCTACACTACTTTAGTTAAACAAAGTAAAAATACTGTGACTATAAGAACATGTCAGACCTTTAGTTTAATGTTAATTATACTTAGAACTAGTTTGATAAATTACTTACATACAATTAAAAAAATATTTGAAAATGACCTTGTCTTAAATTATGTTTTATTCCTTTTTCCATTTAGGGCCATGATTTTAAGTAAGTGAATTGATTTGTTTTATTGGTAAATAACTTTAAAATAGTCTAAATGATTTAAATGAAAAATCATATTGTGATCGTGATTTTACAAAGAAAAAATCGTGATATGATTTTCCCCATATCTCCCACTTCTACATGTGTATGTCTGTGTTAGACATTAACTTAAGATAATTAAAACTCTTATTCAGCTACTAGCAGTGTTATAAACACTGCTAGTAGCTGAATTACACTTGTAAGTTATATCATCATAAATACATAATTTAATGTTCATTTGAACTGTTCTTATGATTATTATTGTATGTAATAGTGTATTTCTATAGACATTGATTCAATGAAAAATGACTTGATGTTTGAATGTTTTTTACATGATGATGTTTTTAATGACGTCCTTTCTGTTGCAGACAAGGAGAGCTGAGGTAAAGGTAGCACTGCCTTGGGCCACAGTGTTTTAAGTGGGAGCCTCTGTCATCATCAACATCTGTGATAAACACCTACAACATGAGACATGTCCCCAGATAAATGATATGAAATATTGATTAGGTTATATCATTAGGAGGACACAGTGCAGGGAGAGCTGCTGGTATGGAGGTGATGACATCATTCTGAAGGTAGAAATCAACGTTAAAACAAAGTCATGTTAAAAAAGGACATTTTTTTTATTCGCCAGAACGCATCATGTCATTAAAGTCTCATTATTGTTATTTTTTTAAACTTGCAGTTCTGATAATAGAACACATCAGTGTGTAGTGTGTCCACACACACACACACTACACACTACACACTAGGACAGTCTGGGTTAATTACATGGAGAACCTGCATCTCGCTCCGATCGTGTTTGATTTAAATGAATCTGTTCATTGATGTGGGAATTAAAACCTTAGACGTTTTCAGACGACCTGCTGAGGGAACCTCAGAGTGATGTCACAGAAAGAGAGAGAGAGAGAGGAGGAGGGGGAGGAGCCTAGGCAGTGAGGAGCTGCTGATGGAGCAAAGCTCACTCAGAGGAAGAGGAAGGTCGTTCATGGTGGTGATGGTAAGTCTAGAAGAAATCATCTTCATCACACAATCTGTGATCATCTACTTCCCCTGTTTACAGCGTCTGTAAGTATTATTATTATAATTATAATTATTATTATTATTATTATTATTATAATTATAATTATAATTATAATTATTATTATTATTATTATTATTATTATTGTCTTTGTTCTTTGGCTTCAACACTTTTTACATTTTTTCTGCTGCCTTTTCTTTTTCTTTCAGACTCTGATTCACTTTCAGCAATTTTTAAAACTCAAACGTCTGATGTGATCCATGGTTTCTGACCCTGAGACAGATGTTAGTCACAACATCTGGAGAAGGAGGAGCTGACTTTATGTTTGACCTGTGAACAGATGTTGGTCCATGAGGAGCTCTGATGGACTGTAGGTAAGAGACAGATGTGATGCTGATGCTAATGCTGATGCTAATGCTCCTCTGTTGTCTGTAGCTTCCTGAGCTCCATGTGCTGATTAAAGAAGGTCATCAATAACATCCTGAAACTGTTTCCTTGGAGAAGTCCTGTTTCTTTGGTTCCTGTCTTTTCCTCCTCCTGTGATGATGAGGAACACGTCCATACCCATCACTCCTCCTCTTCCTCTGTGTAACCACTCTGTGGACTTTTACTCATGGAGCTCCTCTAACCACAGTGACCTGAACTGCACCCCCCCACCTGAGTTCTTCTTCTACGCAGACATCTACGTTCTGCTGCCCATCATCTACTCCATCATCTGCGCCGTGGGGCTGACAGGAAACACCGCCGTCATCTACGTCATCCTCAAAGCCCCAAAGATGAAGACGGTGACGAACATGTTCATCCTGAACCTGGCCATCGCAGATGACCTGTTCACGCTGGTACTGCCCATCAACATCGCTGAGCACCTGCTCAACTTCTGGCCCTTTGGAGACGTTCTGTGTAAGGTGATCCTCAGCATCGACCACTATAACATTTTCTCCAGCATCTACTTCCTGACAGTGATGAGCATCGACCGCTACCTGGTGGTTCTGTCCACGGTGCGCTCCAAGCGGATGCCGTACCGCACGTACCGCGCCGCAAAGATCATCTCCCTGTGCGTGTGGGTCCTGGTCATCCTCATCGTCATGCCTTTCACCGTGTTTGCTGGCGTGGACGTGAGCGAACCAGATGGGAGGAAGAGCTGCGTGCTCAGCTTTCCCCACCCCGATGGTCTGTGGTTCAAAACCAGTCGTATCTACACGCTGCTGCTGGGCTTTGCCTTCCCCGTGTCCACCATCTGCATCCTCTACACCATGATGCTCTACAAGCTGAGGAACATGCGTCTCAACAGCAACGCCAAGGCCCTGGACAAGGCCAAGAAGAAGGTGACGGTCATGGTCTTCATCGTGTTGGCCGTGTGTTTGTTCTGCTGGACGCCGTTCCACCTCAGCACCATCGTAGCCCTGACCACCGACCTGAAAACCACGCCCCTTCTCATCGGTATCTCCTACTTCATCACTAGCCTCAGCTACGCTAACTCCTGCCTCAACCCCTTCCTCTATGCGTTTCTGGACGACAGCTTTAGGAAGGCCTTCAAGAAGATGTTGGAGTGCAGATCCACGTGAAAATGCTTTAAATTTTAAGAACGATTGAACAGTTAACGAACATTTTGGAAACTGTACAGATACCACTCAATCCTGGACCTCTGGTTGGAGGAAATAAACCGTAAAACAAGTCCATCTGTGTGTGGGAGAAAAGATTTAAATCTGAGAGTCTCTCACATTAAAGCAACAAACCAACCAGATGGTCTCACTGCGGGAATGGTGTGTGTGTGTGTGTGTGTGTGTGTGTGTGTGTGTGTGTGTGTCAGAATAGATGTAAAGTTGAGTAATTTTGTATCAAATTCATCAATGTGTGGAATTGATTTTGAATGATTAACTATGATCTATAACCTGATGAATGTATAATGTTTTCACTGATGTGTGAGAAAGAACTGCATGAGGAATGTGTTTGTCGCCCCCTGCTGTTCACAGTGTGTCATCACAGCTGTGTTTGAACGTCAGAGGGTTTCACACACTTTCACTCTGTGAATTATTTACATATAGACTTAAAAACAGGTTAAATAACTAAACCATCCTTTTGTTCTTTATTCTGAACAATATCTATAGTGAGGTTAGATTTGTTCAATGTTTAACTTGTGTTGTTTATAAATAATTACATCATTAGTGTGTAGAAATATTTAACCCTTCCTTTAAACCGTCACATTAACGTCATCGAACTGGAGACTGAGAATCTACCCAGAACATGAGAACCATCACATTACAGAACCATCACATTATAGAACCATCACATTATAGAACCATCACATTACAGAACCATCACATTACAGAACCATCACATTACAGAACCATCACATTATAGAACCATCACATTACAGAACCATCACATTACAGAACCATCACATTACAGAACCATCACATTACAGAACCATCACATTATAGAACCATCACATTACAGAACCATCACATTACAGAACCATCACATTATAGAACCATCACATTATAGAACCATCACATTATAGAACCATCACATTACAGAACCATCACATTACAGAACCATCACATTATAGAACCATCACATTACAGAACCATCACATTACAGAACCATCACATTACAGAACCATCACATTATAGAACCATCACATTACAGAACCATCACATTACAGAACCATCACATTATAGAACCATCACATTACAGAACCATCACATTACAGAACCATCACATTATAGAACCATCACATTATAGAACCATCACATTATAGAACCATCACATTATAGAACCATCACATTATAGAACCATCACATTACAGAACCATCACATTACAGAACCATCACATTATAGAACCATCACATTACAGAACCATCACATTATAGAACCATCACATTACAGAACCATCACATTACAGAACCATCACATTTAACTTTAGGACAAACAGGAAGTACAGACAGTGTCTAGTTTTACTGACATTACTTTGGTACAGTGAGTCTGTAGTAAGATGGCTGCTGATTGGAGCGAAGGCTGAAAACAGAACCTGTTCCTTTCCGTCTCTATAGAACAACCAAACACGTCTGTTGTAAATAAAACATGTGAACCATGTGTTTCATGTTCTCTATAAACAAAGTCTGAGTTACTGATCATTAAATGTTTCTATTTTATTATGATTTATTTATTGACGCTCCTATAAAGACACTTTTCACAGACATATACACAATAGTTCTGTTCATAAATGAACATTTAATCATTAACATGAAGATGTTTCACTGATTTTATTAACATATTTTGGTAACACCTAACTTTAAGTTTTATATATTAGGCTGACATTAAGACATGAACAGCTCATTAATATTAATAAGGTATCATTAACCCACCCCCTAACCCCCCTAGAGTAAAGTGTAACTGCACATCCACGCCTGCAGGGGGCAGTGACGCTCTGTTGCGTATTAGCTGTATGGCGTTAGCACTGAGCATGTGCACAGAGCAGGAGATGAAATGCAGTGAACAAGAGACGTCATGGAAACATATTTAACAGGGATGAAAAGAGAGACGGAGATAAAGAGGCAAATGAAAGTCAGCTCAAAGCAAAGACGAGGAAACATGACACAGCATATATAGCGCTTGGCTTCACAGTGACTACGGCAGGAGACAAGTGTGTTTACTGTGGACAGCATGAAGCCAAATAAATGATGATGTCACTAATCACATCCTAATCACGCTGAGAAACCGCTTGAGTTTTTTCAACGAAAACGTACCGAATATGGCCAGCAATCATTTTACTTTGTGAATAATACGTCGACTACCCAGTTAGCATTGTTAACATGGTATAATGTAGCATAGCAGACTGCTCAGTGTAATACACCCACACCATCACAGAGAAGCTGATACCGCCTGCAGCATTAAACATGTTCTGTCAGTGCTGCAAAATTAAAAACAATCCCTTTGTTCAATGACGCTGTCGCCAGACGTATCGATGACAACGATCTACAAGAACCGCTGGTCCCCCCCCCCCCACCTCTGTTATAACACAGAGGGGTTCCCCAATGATCTTCCAGCTTTTTAGTCTGTGAGGGTTGGGGGCGGGGCAAATGACCTTTAAACTTAAATAATAAAGCTCATAATAACATTATTTTACAACATACACACTTCAGCACCACAGAGACGATGTCATTATGAAGTCCATCAAATATAACAAAACAATAAAAACATTAGGATGGTCACTAACACCTGTCACAGTCTGATGAGGCAACATAACGTGATCGTTCTATCATTAGTGATGTTCACCGTCACCACGTTACGCTCTGATGGGTGTGTCCACCTCAACTATTAATACCTCCCCCTCACGTTGAGTGCAATTTGTTTTATTTGCTCGTTTTCCCCCTCGCTCCACCGTGAAATTCATATTAGTGAATATTAATTTAGGGCGTTCATCTGACCTTTTATGGACACCAAATGGGCGGAGCAAGGTGTTTCTTCACGTGCGCCAACCTTTGAGTTGATTGTGATTTATAAACAGAAACAGGCGTGGGACGTACGTGCTCTCTCATTTGCACTTCCTGGTTTTTATCGTACGCTAGCTGAAGTGTGTTTAGCTAGGCACACTTTTATAAATGAGGCCTATGGTCATAAACATTGAGCAGGAGCTGAAAGTTGCAGTGTCATGTTTCAAAAAGCTGTGCAGTGCAAAACGTGCTGATTGCAGCCATTAATACTGACGTCATTTGGATTTGAAAATAAATTGCACAAATAGTTGTATTCTTATTTGTTTTGTTAAAGGTTAAAGTGTGTTATTAATTGTGGTCCTAAGAAAATGTTGCAGATCAATTTGAATTAATTATAATTAATTAGTTTATTTAATTTCATTTGTCAGTATCAGATGGTTTAAGTGTTTATAGTTTAAATAAGGACATGTTGAGAAGCTCTCAGTTCTGTTTATTATGAAAACCACATTAGACAAAATGCACAAGGAGTTCAAAGTGCATTGTCAACATTTAAAAAGACATTTCACAATAAAAAATAACCAAAAAACAAACAATCAATGAAAAATACTCCTAACCCTAACCCACTAACTTAAAGGAGACATATCATGGTTTTAAATCCTTCCTTTTTACATATAAATCATACAGTTGTGGTCTATATAAAGCAGAACTGCAATGCTTGGGTCTGAATTCCTCATTATTATAGCTCCACCCCTTTTCTGATGTGTTTCTGAGAGCAACTCGTTTTGGTGCTGTCTCTTTAAATGCAAATGAGACACTTCATACTCCGCCCCCTCTCCAGGTTGCAGACGTGACACTCGGTTCAACGCCACCCTGTTCGGCCATTTTTGTAGTTTGATAGAAGAGATACGGCTATGTAGCGGGGCATAAACTTATTATTTACACGTTATTTACAAAATGTCAACAACGTTAGACTTGTCCATCCAGCCTTACATGTTCCAGCCAGAGTCTGACCCAGTGGAGCGAGATGAAAATGAAGATGATGAACCTGCAGAACCCTAACAAGTGAGCTAACACAAGCACCGAGCTAACGCTAGCGCCAAGCTAACGTAAATGCATTTTAATACAGTCTTTTCAAAGATAAAAACATCAAAATGAAATGACTAATGAAAACTTTAGACTTAAATTAAATCACGTAGGCCATATCATCAAGGATCTAAAACGAGCACACAGCGCTAACATATGAAGACGGTGCAACTGCTAATGCTAACAAAACAATGACAGGGACGTCTTATCATCACACTTTTTAGCGTTATTTACAGCTTACCGAAGTGCTCTGTTCATCGTCTCCAAAGATAGAAGGAATTGAACCCTCAACCAGACAAAGTCTTTCTGTAAATCCTTCTTTATACTGGTGGAGGTTGATGAAGCAGTCATCATTGAAGTGCTTCACACACACAAAAATGACCTTATCCACAGATGTGGTACATTTCTATAAAAAATAAAACTCAACCAGACACTTTGAAAAGGTTCTGATGCTGGGAGACGGTGTAATGAAGCGTGTGGGTTACTACATCCAACAACCCAACATTTTGACTTATCCTCTCGTAACTTCTGCATCCTGGAGCTTGGACTACAAAATAAAAGCCAGAAATAAAAATGGTGGATTGCTCGAAGTGTTGGACCTGGAGTTGATGAACTAATTTCTGCTGACGTTATTGTTCAAAAAACATAATAGAGAATAGAAAAACTGAAACAGATTGAAAAATATGACCAAAACAGAAAATAAAGATATCAACGGAGCATCTGAAGAGACTAATTTGAACTTTTCTGTACTTCTAAACAATCTAAATATACAACAAAATGTCCCCTTTAATGACACCTATTCATGCTAATGACAGATATTGTGTATAATATATCATATGTATAAAACTTTAAATGTCATGATTTCCAGTATTTTCAGACACTTTGGGTCTAAACTATGGAGCTTTACACAGTTACCATGGTGATTTATCCAGCGTTGTAGTACAGGACACCAAATAAATCCTGCTGTTCTCTATCTTTTTTATGTTTTGTATCATTTTATATTTATTTTGCTTATTTAATCATTACAGCAGCATTAATTTTACTAAGGAAAAGAAAGATGCACATAAATTAATGATTTAAATACACTGCTAAAAGTAATGTTCATTTTAACCACTAGATGGCAGTGCTGGACTATACAGCGCCATATAGTCAGTGTATTAATAATAATAATTAATATTATTAGAATTGAGTTTATTTACTCAGTGTTTCCAAGTGTCTGTAGTATTACAATGTGTTTTAGACCTAAATAACGTGTTTTTCTACTTGTTTAGTGTGTGTGTGTGTGTGTGTGTGTGTGTGTGTGTGTGAGATCCTGTTCTAAAGGAACAAACTGATCATCCCAGTGTGAAGGAGTTGATCACATCTATAAATATATAGATCAATAGATTATTGGTTCTCACTAAACATGATCTGACATGAACACGTCACACAAAACTGTTACGACACAAAAATGTGTCGTTAACAATAGAACGAAAAACGTCATTTTAAGACAAAATGATTTGCTTTGTAGTTCAGGCTCTTTAAAGCCTGATAACTATATCCTGGATTTATCTTCGTTAGCTTCACCAAACCAAACATTCTCTGTCAGACAGTGAGTTGATATCTAGTTCATAGGACAGCTTCTAAGTTAAACACGTGATTTCAACCTGCACGCCCCTGTGACAGGGGGCGGAGTTAGCAGCGTCAGGCCAATCACAATCACAGAGAAACTGTAGAACAACTTATGTCATTATTGAGGAATAATTCTTTAAAAATATGAAGAATTAAAATCCATAATTCAGACCATTAATCTATGTTTCCTAGAGGATGTGATGGTAAATAAAGGACAAATATTCTCTTTCCTGTCAGCGTCACATCAGATCTACACAGACATGTGTTCACAATGATCCTCCTTTGATTGGACAGATCGTTTTAGAAGAAATCTGATTGGTCAGGAGGCGGAGCTTTAGTACTCACTCAAATTCCAGCCACAACAAAACCTGTTGCTAGTCGTTCAGCTTAAGTTACCATGGTGATTTAGCCTAAGTTACCATGGTGATTTAGCCTAAGTTACCATGGTGATTTAGCCTAAGTTACCATGGTGATTTAGCCTAAGTTACCATGGTGATTTAGCCTAAGTTACCATGGTGATTTAGTAAAAAACTGTTTTTTTTCTTCTCATTCTGAATACGTCATGGTTGGGGAACGCTCCTGATTGGTCGACGTGCCGCATTAGCCCAAAAGTTCAACAATCCCAACTCCAGATTCGACTGCGTTGGACGCACGTCCAAAGCGTCGTCTCACTCTCACTTTACAATAATCAACTTTTCCCACCCTTGACATTTTCCTGCTTTGACTCTCTCCTCCTTGTACTTTGATTTGGTTTTGCACATAATATTGTTTGCACTTGAAAAAAATAAATATATTATTTTATTTATTTTATTTTAACTTTGATACATTTTATTTTAGTTTCAATTTGTAGAAGACGTTTATCAAAAGCTCATGCTTACATCATGTATTTAAAGTTATAATAAAACATTTCAAAATGTTCAACTGTGTTAAATAAAATCTGTTGGTCCAGTCAGAGATTTTGTTATTGTAATTTTCTTAAAATCTCGTCTCATGAGCTGAGTGTATCGTTACCCCTAGAAACCATCTATTGTTTATCTTATATAACATAGTTCATGGTGCAGACTCAGTCCTCATCCTGGTCCTTCAACCTGATGCAGGTAATCACACACTCACTAATGGACACTCATAATGTTCTTCTTCATGTTTTCACGATCAAACAGACCATATCTGCTTCTTTTTTTACTACCTAATACATCCTTTAGTTATCATTTGGAGAGTTAGAAATCTCAACTTTAAATCATCATCATTATGAGGGTTCAGATCAATACTCTCATATCTGTTGATCAGTGACGTGCAGTCAGGGTAGGCAAGGTAGGCAGTGCCTACCCAAAGGTGAATTAGTTATTTGTTTTAATTATAAATGATTTATTTTTCCATTTCCGATAGCCTACAGTACCTACCTATCAGCCCTAATAACAAGTGGATGTGTCTTAGCTTTACGGACTTATGATGGGTCCATTTGATACACGGGACAGGTACAAACAAACGTTCCCTCCTCCTAGTTTCATCAATCCGGACTCACCTGAATACTTGCTGCTGTTTTGGGCGTTGGGCAAGATCTGCACAAGATCCAGGAAAAGAGCCTCACGGTCCAGAGTCCAGGTCAGGCGAAGGCGTGCAGCAGCGCGCTTGGGCTCCGACGTCCTCGGCCGCCGGGAACGCGCTTGGTGCCTGCGTTGGATTCATCTCCTCAATGTACATGACGTGTCCACTTCAACAGGTGCCCTGAACCCTTCACAGCGCTGGAGTTGTCGTCTCTGGTTTTTGTCGCCATCTTCCACTTCCGTGTTTACACCGGCTCTACTCGCAAGTTCCAGCTGGAGCCCACGTGACCACTGCCTTCGACCAATCCCGCTGTGCACCACGGACACTGTCCCCGTGACATCATCAACAAATCATGTTGGCTTGCTGAACGCTTGTTTGATTGGAAATAAATCTATTTCTTTGAGTGACCTTATTATGATAGTATGTGTCTGAGTTTATTCATTTAAATGAACTCTGCTGTCTGGAAGCCCCGCCCCTACTGCCGTGGTGGTGGACTGGCTATTGTGCACAGGGACAACTACACATGTAAAGTGAAATCCACAAACCTTGAGGTTCACAGGCTTTATCTCAGGGATCTTGTGTCATCAACAATGAAATGGTTGTGAATACCAGATGTTTATCTGCCAAAGTGTTGTTTGACATGATAAATTATGTCGTATGTCCTGCTGCTCCAGGTAGCCATGTTTATTGTGAAGCTGACAGCAATGCCTTTGTGAGATTTTTTACTGATCAAATTAAGGATAAAATCCCGCCCCTTCCGTGTGGTACCCCTGCTGTGACATTTGCCGACTGGTGACCAAGATGAAACCCTCCTCTTCTTCATCTGACGTCCTTCCTTGTAGGCTCTCTAGAAAAGTGTTTGAGGTAATTGTCCCTGGTGTTACCAAAATGGTGAACCTCTCCCTGTCTACTGGTGTGTTTCTAAATGTTTTTAAACATGACATAGTAGAGCCTTTACTATAAAAACAGGTTTAGACCCCACAGACCTCAATATTTTCAGGCCTATTTCTAAACTCCCGTTCCTGTCTATGATCCTTGAGAAGGTGGTCTGTGATCAGCTGATATCTTTCCTGGATCAAAGTCACATCCATGAGACGTTTCAGTCTGGTTTCCGTTAAAAACACTCTACGGGAACGGCTTTACTGAAAGTGTCCAGTGATATGATGTCGGCTGATTCTGGAAAATGCAATGTTCTGGTTCTCCTGGATCTGTCCTCAGCCTTCTATACCGTTGACCACCAGGTCCTGCTGAGAAGATTGAGGGATCAAATAGGACTGTCAGGGTCAGTTCTACTGTGGTTTTCCTCTTATTCATCTGGGCATAGCTTTAGTGTTTCAGCTAACCACATAAGGTCTGAGTCAGCATATTTGTTGTGTGGAGTCCCTCAAGGCTCCGTTTTGGGTCCTTTCCTATTTCTGTTGTATTTGACCCCCTTTGGAAAGATCGTCCAAAGGTTTAGTGATTGTTTAGTCAAAATAAAACAATGACTAACCGAAAACTCCCTGCAGTTTAATGCAGACAAAACAGAAACACTGATTATTGACCCTGATGATTCAAATCCAGGGTTTAAACAGTTTTTAAGTGACTTAGGCCAGTCTGCTAAACCAAGCCTGAGAAACTTGGGCGTTATCTTTGACAAAAACCTGTCAATAATGCAGCACTGTAAACAGCTGATGACGAACTGCTTCTTTCAACTAAGAAACATTTCTAAACTGAGGAACATGGTGTCAGAGAATGATTTAGAGCTCATCATTCATGGGTTTGTGTCTTCACGTTGAGACTATTGTAATAGTTTATTCACATTTCTGAAGAAGAAGGAGTTGTCTCGTCTGCAACAAGTACAAAACTGTGCAGCGAGAATCCTGACCCGTACTAATAGGAGGACTCACAGATCTCCTGTTCTAAAAGAACTCCACTGGCTGCCAGTGACTTATAGGATACATTTAAAAATTCTGGTTCTAGCGTTTAGAGCATATGTGTCAAACTCAAGGCCCGCGGGCCAAATGTGGCCCACCACGTCATTTTATGTGGCCCGCGAGAGCATAAAAGGTCTGAGTGTCTAAAAAAATAGGTCAAAAGCGTGCTATGACCAAAAACTACATTTCCCACAATGCCTGTCGACTGTGATACCCGCGCGGTCACGGCTCCCCGCCACTACACGGCAGTGTTTTCACGTCAATGCCAACAAGTGGAATTGAGAGTTAAATAATGAATCCAAAATGTCCAGGAAGAGAAAAGTTGATGGAGATAGAAGACTGTTTCAAGAAAGATGGGAAGGCGAATACTTGTTTGTGCTTCAAGGAGAAAGACCAGTATGTGTTTTGTGTTAAGAGGCGGTGTCGGTTGTCAAAGAGTACAATCTACGCCGGCATTTTGACACCAAACATGGAGCTAAGTTCGCCAAAGCTAGCCTTCAAGAAAAGCAACAACTTGCCCAAGAATTAAAAGGCAAACTGCGGTCGCAGCAGAGTGTATTCACAAAATCCACAGCCAAAAACAATGCGGCAGTGAAAGCTCGCTTTATTGTGGCTGAAGAAATCACCCAAGCTTCCAAGTCTTTTTCAGAGGGAGCGTTTTTGAAGCAGTACATGCTGAAGGTCTGTGAGCAGGTGTGTCCCGACCAGATACAGACTTTTAAAAATGTCAGTTTATCAAGAAACACTATCGCGGACCGAGTTACGGAACTAGCAGAAAACCTTGCAACGCAGCTGGCTGAGGAGACACGCAGCTACACAGCTTTTTTATTATCTGTTGATGAAAGCACAGATAACACGGATACAGCGCAGTTATCAATTTTTATTAGAGGCGTGAAGTTGGATCTCTCTGTCACTGAGGAGCTGTTGGCTGTAGCTGCAATGCATGGGACCACGACGGGACAGGACATTTTTGATGTGGTGGAGAAGTCCATAAGTAAAAATGCATTGCCCTGGGAAAACTTGGTGGGATTAACTACAGACGGTGCACCGGCAATGTGTGGAGGAAAAGTGGGCTTGGTTGGACTAATGAAGGGGAAAATGCAAAAAATGAACTGTAAAATGCCTCTGATAACATATCATTGCATTATCCATCAAGAAGCTTTGTGTGGGAAGGTGCTGGGGATGAATGACAGTGACCACGGTCATGAAAACAGTGAACTTCATTCGGGCGCGTGGCCTGAATCACCGTCAGTTCCAGCTGTTTTTTTTTTTTTTTTTACCTTGTCTGCACATGCTGTCGAAGGTTAACACTACAAGAAGTGCAATCTTTTGACAGCAATGCATATTTTATTATTGCAATGAAATAAATTTATTTATTTCATTGCATAATTGTGACCGTCACCAGCCCTCCCTAGGGAAGGGTAAGAAATACTTTATTAAAGGGAGGATGTAAAAAAGAGAGGGCAGTGTTACACCAAGGTGAGGGGTTGGAGGGGGGTGGGGAAGTTAACAGGGAAGAGGGATACAAGATAGGATATGGAATGGGTGGGGAATAGTTTTAAGTGATGCGATGTGAAATTGTGGTTGTGTATATTGTGTTTATTGTTGTGTTGTCAAGCCAGTTTGGTGACCAGTATGTGGTTTAGGAATAATGGTGGTGGCTGTGAACAGAGGAAGAGGTGAGTGGAAATTCCATAAAACAGGTATTTGGGAACAACGTGTCTAAGGTTGAGCCCAGTATGAGTGTTATCCCACAGCCCAAGGCCAGTGCATCCATGACAAATGTATTTCCAAGAACCGCTACTGCAAAACCCAAGAGCCGCCCCCGGGCCCGAAGAAGCAGTCAGGCCAGCAGCAAGAGCAGGCAGCCTAAGGGCCCCCGGCGACCACCCCACGGCCAAGCAGTCCCCCGAACGCCCCCAAGATCCCAAGCCGAGAGGCAGCCATCGCCCCCCCATACACACCCGAGAAAGCCCCAAGGAGCCAAGGACCCAGCGCACCACGCCACCGATCCCACCCCCAACCCCCAGACCCCCCACCCCATCGACCCCCCCACCCCACCCCCGCGCCCAACCCCCCGAGGGGAGGGCCCAGAGAACTCCCTGCCCGAGGCCCCAGCGGACGACCAGAACCGCGCCGAACAGGCAGCCAGTGGGCACCCGCCGGCGAGCCCAGAGCCAGCAGGGGCCCGACCCCAGGCCAGAAGGACCCGGAACGGATGCAGCACCAGGAGCAGCCCGCCCAGGGAGGACGACCACACCCCAAGCCGCATAAGGCACCAGGGGGCCGCTGGGAGTCTCCCCGCCGGCCCCCAGGCACCCCAACCTAGCCCCCCACGGCGCCCCAGATCACCCTTCACTGATGCCGCCCGCGCCACGAGCTTCAGTTTTTTTTTTTTTTTTAAAGCCAGGGCCCCCTCCAAGGGCCAAGCCAGACCGCCCCGCCGGGATGTGGCCCCCTATTCCGGCCCCCGACACCCTACCTCACGGGGCACTGCCCAAGCAGGGGCCGTACCAGTAGGTACGCAAGGGCGCGGCACGCGCCACCCGCCCCGAAAGACCCCCGCCAGGACCGGCCCGGCCAGCAGGCCAAGCACCCCGGGCCCCAGGAGCACCCCCCGGGACCAGGACCCCCCAAGGGCAAGCCCCCGGGCCAAGCCCCCCGGGACGCATCCCCCACCCCCGCCCGGGACCCGGCCACGGCCCAGCAGGACCGCACAGCCCCGGACAGCCCACGGCCAGCAGCCCAGGGCCCGCCGCCCCCCGGACAGCGCCAGCCACGGAGCAGCGCCCCCCGCCGGCCCGCGAGCAACCGGCGATCCCCACCGCGGGGACGGAGGCACCCCAATGGCACACATCAAGTGCGGGACAGCAGCCCCCAGCCAAAGATGCCCCGGACCCACCCACCAGTCCGCAAACGGCAGGATAGACCCACCAGGCGGCCGACAGCAACCTCCACCACCGGAACAGCTAGCGCCGCCCCCCAGTAAACAGCATCACCCCGAGGCGCCAAGCAACCCCGCCCCAACCCCGGCGAGGACACCAGCACACCCCCAGCACACCCACCCCCCAAACCGGCGAGGCAGGCCGCCCCGGGCCCGCACACCGCGGGGCCCGCCCCCAAGGCCACCAGGAGACGAAACAAGCACCCAGCCACACCCAAGGGGAGGAAGCACCCCCGCGCCCCACCAGGCCGACACCGCCCGGAAAGACCCCGCAAGGAGAGACCCCAGCAAAGCCCCCCCGAGACCCACCGCCACGCCCGACCGCACCATCCTGATGTATTTTTACTCTAAGCAGTGGCCCAGCCACCAACAGAGGAGCCAGGCCCCCACCGGAGAGGCCCAAATATGTGAACCAACCCACCACCCTGTTATGGTGCCTCTCCATTCCCCAATGGAGAGGCACTTCCCTATCCCCTGTGTGAATGTGTGTTTAGTGAATGTATGGGGTGTAATTAAAAGAAGGGGGAAGGAGGGGAGCGGTGCTCCCCATCCTGCCTCTGTGGATATATGTGTATGTGGTGTAATAGGCCGGAGGGTGTAGGTGAGTACACCCTCCGGGGGGTGGCATGTTGAAGTGCGATTAAAATTGGAGGGATTAGTATGGTAACTAGAGGTGGGAGTGCCACCCCCACGCCACTACATAGTGACACAGGTGGCGGCCCCCTCCACCCCCAGTCCCACCATCCAGCCCCCCAAGGGTTGGGTATGGGTGTGTGGTGCATTATGTGAGTGAGCCAGACCAGCTGGGAGTGAGGTGAAGTGTACATGTAGGAGGCCTGTCTGGTGCGAGCCGGGCCCGTCCGCATGGCGGGCCACGCGAGAGGGTAGATGGTGCAGACGGGCAAGCGGCACTGCGGGCCCCGGAGCAGCAAAGCCGGAGACCCCCCCCACGGCACCCCCCCAGACCGCAACGGCCCCGCGGAGCACGGCGGCACCCCCCACCCCCGGGCGCAGCCAGGCACCAACCCCATCCCCCGGTGCTCCAGGGGGCGACCCCCGCCGCACGCCGGCCCAGAGCGACCCCCCCCCCCGCCGCCAAGGAGGGCGGCCGAGCAGGGGGGAGGCCCGTGCCCGCACCAGGGCCAGCACAGGCCCACCCGGCGCCACGATATAACACTCTCCACCGGGAGGCGGCCCCGGCCCCCCGACGAAAGAGGACACCATCTACCGCCAAGCAGGGCCACCCCGCCAGCCACGGACCGGCAAGCCCGAGTACCGAAGCACCCCCAGCCCGGTACCGCCATCCCACACCAACGGCGCCAGTAGAGCCCCCCCCCCCCCCCCCCCCACGGAGGCGATCCCCGACGACCCACGCACCGGCACGAGACACCCCCCCGACGCGAGCGGGCCCCAGGCCACCAGCCCCGCCCCGCCCAAGGCTGCGCGGCGCCGCCACGCGCCGCGGCCGGTCCCCGGGCAGATAACAGGAGAGCACGCCCCCGGACACCCAGACCACGGATCCACCCCCGGGACGCCCCCGCCCCGGAATGGCGCCCACGGCGCCCGGTGCACCCAGCCAGCAGACCAGCCAATCCCGACGCGGATCCACCAGGCCAAGAGCCACGCGCCGCGCCCCCGCACACCCACCGGGGAGGCCCCATAGCACCCCCCACCCCACACCCCTAGCCGTAACGGCCACACCCCAACCATTGCGGCCAAACAAAAGCCCCGGAGGGGGCCCCGCCTGGCTCGTTGCGCAAGCGACATCCTGGCAAGGGCGCGCCCTAGGGAGCCAAGCCGAGGACCCGCAAGGGCCGACGGAGCAACCCACAGCCACACCCCGCCACCCAGCGACCCAGGAGGCAATCGCCGACCCCGGGCAGCAGCCACCCCCAAAGCTACCCCCACCCCGGATCCCCCCGGACCGGAGCCAAGGACCCCACCACCCCAGGCCCCCCAACGCGACCACCCCCCAGCCAACCCACCCGGCACGGCACAGCCCGCCCCCCAGGCGGGAGCCACAGCCCCCCTACCAGTGCCCCAGACCAACGGGAGCCCCCCACACCCAACCCAACAGGATGGCGGGCGCAAGAGCAAAGGAGGAGGAGGGGGGGAGGACGAGACAGGGGGACAGGGAGCAGGAGGAAGGAGCGGCAGGGGAGCACGCAGGGCCCCAGCCCCAGAGACCAACCAGATGCGTATGCAAGGGGCAACAGTGCCAAATCAAACAGCCCCGGGACCTCGTGAACACCCAGAAGGAATGCACACCCGTGCCGAGGCAACAAGACACCCCGGCAACCCACCCCAGCCATCCCGGCCAAGACCACCCCAGAGGCCCAAGGCGGCCCAGGCCTACAGTTGGGCTAGTGCGTCAGTAAAGAGTGGTGCTGGCAGTCGCTTGCAGGCTAGATCATCAGGCTTTTAAAAATTTAGATTTAATGCAATTAAAAAAGCTGTTTTTACAGGAGATGGGCTCGGAGCACGGGGATGTGCCGTACCATACAGAAGTGCGGTGGCTGAGTAGGAGCAAAGTCCTCAAAAGATTTTTGGAGCTCAGGGAAGACATTGCTGTTTTTATGCAGAGTAAAGGAAAACCCTTGTCTGAACTGTCAGAACCAAAGTGGCTGTGTGACTTTGCTGTGTTGTGTGACATAACCGAGCATCTCGCCCAACTGAATCAGAAGCTGCAGGGACGCAAACAAGTCATCACGCAGATGTCCGACACGATCACTGCTTTTCAGCGTAAACTGGACCTATGGATGTGCCAAGTGAAACAGGACAATCTTGCTCACTTTCCTGTCTGTCAGAGCATGTCAGCCTCATTTCCCGGGACATTTTCATGTGCTCAGTTGGCTCCCAAACTGAGCAGGTTAAAGACTGAGTTTGATCTGCGCTTCTCCGACTTCAGAGCACAGCAGCCTGGCTTTGCCATCTTTGCCAATCCTTTCACCACCGACGACTGCACTGCACCCCAACACCTTCAGATGGAGTTAATTGAGCTTCAAAGCGACAGTGGCCTGAGAGCAAAGTTCCAGGATGCTGCAATCCAAGACTTTTACCGTCTGCTGCCCCCTGGTCTGATGCAGCAGCTTCAACTTCATGCTGCCCGTGTTCTGTCCATGTGTGGGAGCACCTATCTGTGCGAACAGATCTTTTCAATAATGAATCTGAACAAAAACAAGCACAGATCACGCCTCACTGATGACAACCTCCATGCTGTTCCACTGATTGCCTCAGCACAGGACCTAAAACCAGACATTGAAACACTGGTAACGGGAAAACGGTGTCAGACATGGTCAGAAAACACACAGGTAAGCATTTAAAAAAAAAAAAAAAAACTTAATTGGAATATAATAAAATGTAATTCAACCAAGAAGAAGAATAGTTAAACTCTGTGTGCAATTTAATGATTGTGTTTGCATTTTGTTTTGTGTTTATTTTCAGAACATGATCAATGGTGGATCCACCTGGTGTGTTCAAGGACAGGCAGCATCTCCTCATCAAAAACTAACCTAAAAACTTGACCAATATAGTTGTGAACTGAGTCAACCTTTATTTTGTTATTTTTTAGTTGATTCCATATTATTTATATGTGTAGCTGCTGTTGCAATTATTTGGTGTTTGCAGTTTTTTATGTATGTATGCAGACAAATTATTGTAATCAAACCATCAGTTGGATGCAAGGCTGTGTGCAGCCTCTTTTTTTTATGCTACATCTGTCATACATGTTCTTAGCAGCTCACAATTTTTGATTTTGCAGTAATTAAGCCCATTTTAACTTTGACAAAAACGTTTTGAATAAAGTTAATGTCATAACTTGTTTGTTATTTTTTTTTATTCACTTGGATAGTTTGATCCTTGATTGATGGAGTTATCAGTTATCAGGTTTCATAACCTGACAAATTAAAAGGATTTATGTTTTAACAGAGCAACAAGCAAACATATATTTTCTGTGCAACTGTAATGCTTGTAACTTGAATAAGTAATAAGTTATTTAACATTAAGGAGTAGTTACATTTATTTTACCTTACATTCGGTTACATTTTGTTACATTTCTATGTGACATCTGGCCCTTTGAGGACAGCCATTATGCTGATGTGGCCCTCGGTGAAAATGAGTTTGACACCCCTGGTTTAGAGCCTTTCAGGGTCAGACTCCTCCTTACATCTGATCCAGCCTCACACCCCTGCTACATTTTGATTCTAAACTGTGTATTTTAGTGTATTTTTATTTTAAACTATTGTGAAGCACTTCGTGGCTTTTTGTCTATGGAAGGTGCTATACAAATAAATATTACTTACATTTTGTGCTTTTCATAGCCCAAATGACTAAACATCACTATTTCCTGGTACGGCAGAGACGCTGCACAGTCTCACTCCGCTGTAAGTCAGGAGGAGGAGCCAGGAGGAGGCCACACCACCTCCCAAAAGCACGTTGCTGCTCCGCCTCTGTTCCCATAGCGTGTTTTTATGTGTTTGCACATGCTCAGTCAGTTCCCCAAGATGAAAACCATTTACGTCCAAAGGCAGCTCTCTACGCTGCCTTTGGACGTAACCGTGCTATGCTAAATGCTATACGTACGTTCACAGTGCATTAGTGAATTGATCCAGCGTGGCGACCTGCCTACCCAACCCTAGTGGTCACGGTACATCTCTGCTATTGATCCTGATCCATTAGCTGTTGACCCACAGGTAATGTGGTTGTTTATCCATCTGTAGGATTACAGAGAGAAGAGCTACACGTGCACGCTCTCCATGCTCACATAGAGAAATTAAGATTTTGAGTTAACTGCTAATCGTGGAAGGATGTGGAACACAGCCATAACCCATGGGAACCACCACTATGGATCATGAATAAACAGAAATATAGCTTTAGACAAAATAAAGTAGTAATAGCACAACGTTCCCCTATAGAACATTATTTGTTTGTTTATTGTGAAGTAAAACAGGTTATTTTAATCTTACAAACAGTAATGCTATTTAAAAGCAAGACAAATTCATTAAAAAAGGACTCATTTATTGTTTATTTAAAGACATTACATCAAAGTCATTTTTCTATAAAAAAGGACTGACCTTCATTGTTTTTATTTTCCTGTGCGTGTTTGTCACCACTTCTTTATTTTTACTTTATTATGATTATTGTGCTTTAAAGGCAGTGAACACATACAGTATCAACACATACACAGTAAATAGAGATTCAGACCAAGGTCATTGACATCATGAGTAGCGATGCATTATGACCTGATACAGATGTTCACAGAGGTTCATCACCATGGTGATACAGGTCCGTCATAACATGACATATTTCAGAATGTTATTGTAATTATAGTTTCACCTCTTTCTGACCTGCACCACTGCTCTGTGATCATTAAAGATTCCACTACTGCCACACAAAGTTCTTCTGGCTCAGAAAAACCTTTACAAACACCTTCATCTGCTCCACAATAACTGTTTTTATCTGTTTTTATTGTGCTGAATATGTTGCTGTTGTGGCCATGTCATAAAAACTCTTATTACAGTGTTATTACATTTTAACACTTTACAGCTCACTACTGCCACCTACTGACATGGAAAAGTAATACATTACTACGTCTGATGATTATAGTTATTATATCATTTATTTACTGTTGATAAAAGATTATTAACTTTGACTCGTCACCAGAATAAATGTTTTTAATAAAAATAAAGCTGCTTTCTGTTTGCTGGGACAGGATAGATACTGTAACTGGACTACGAACAACTTCACTGATTGGACTGTTCATTAAATTATCACCATGGTAACAGTCAACCATGGAAAAAGACAGTTAGCTGTTTGGTTTCCATGGCAACAGGTCCCAGGGCAGTGAGGACTATGATTTAATGATTGCTGAGCTTTGAGCTGAAGAAGAGTTGGTGTGACATCATTAACAGAAAGTTTTAGAACAAACTCAAACTAATAGAATCAGATCATAGACATGTTTAATAATGAAATGTTTGAGAGGACGAAGGTCTCATTAATGTGAAAACAGCCAAACTCAGAGGATTCATTAGGACTTGTAATAATGAGCAGGGTCTCAGGGCTGTAAGTGGGCGGGACCTTAGCTGATAGCACCCATGGTACGTGATAATAAAGCTTTAAAATGTTTCAGAGGTTAGAGAAACATTCTTATTATCAGCCTTTAGCAGGGACTGATACACAGTGATGTACCGTGACCACTAGGGTTGGGTAGGCAAATCCAGACCACCAAGAGAAAATGACAACAACAACAACTCAGAACATCCTCAGTGAGGATCATCCACAAAGTCAATCCTTCCTTTTGTTCCATTCACTGTAGAAAATACCAACAATGTTCTGACCTTATCTTTGCTGAAGGTCTGGTAGCTCAGGTGTTGGTCTCCATCTTTTAAAAGATGTTGTTTTTCCTCAAAACAAAGTTTCTTTATCATCTCTAGTGCTGTCATCCTGACTGTAGTGTTATCCCTCCCACTAGCTAGAGAACGTAGCAGGAGCCACGTTGGATCAATTCACTAATGCACTGTGAACGTACGTATAGCATTTAGCATAGCACGGTTACGTCCAAAGGTAGCGTAGAGAGCTGCCTTTGGACGTAAATGGTTTTCATCTTGGAGAACTGACTGAGCATGTGCAAACACATAAAAACACGCTATGGGAACAGAGGCAGAGCAGCAATGTGCTTTTGGGAGGGGGTGTGGCCTCCTCCTGGCTCCTCCTCCTGCCTTACAGTGGAGTGAGACTGTGCAGCGTCTCTGCCGTACCAGGAAATAGTGATGTTTAGTCATTAGGGATATGAAAAGCACAAAATGCTGACACTTTCAAACTTATAGGTACTGTAGGATATTGGAAATGGAAAAATAAACAATTTATAATAAATTGAATTTATATAAAATATCAATTCACCCTTGGGTAGGCACTGCCTACCTTGCCTACCCTGACTGCATGTCACTTCTGATACACGTGTTAACGTGTAGAGACATCAGCAGATCACTGATGTTCTCACCATGGATGGACCTCAACTGTTTAGGTTCTAATGCTCAACATTTCTAATGCTAACATACATAAAGAACTACTGAACATCAGGCTTCAATAGGCAGAAACAGAACGATGAATAATGGTGTAACAATACGTGTATTTGTATTGAACCGTTTCGGAACAGGACGTTCGGTTTAGTTACAGGGTTGTTCACACGTGAGTGGAACAGAACGGAACTGTAGTGTGTTTACTTCTGCCTGCAGCTACTGTACATCTGTAGCCCATGCATGTCATGGCTAACGCTAGCGAGAAACAAGAGCTGGAGGCCCCTCCCCCTGCTTGGGAACACTTCGGCTTCTGGTTAAAATACTGCAACGGAGAAAGATCAGTGGATAAGACGAGGGCAGTGAGCCGACATTGTTCAGCTGAGATCTGGTATGTTTCTGGGAACACGCCGAACATGCGAACTCACGTGAAACGTCACCACCTGAGTGTGAACATCACTGTGATTAGAAAGAAAACGTACTTAATGTAAACACAGCTGACTCAGCATTTAAGCAGCCTCTGCCTAGTGATTCTGATCAAAACTGTAACAACTGTTTTTATATCAGCAGATAAAAGCTGTTAAACTGTGAAGAGATTCTTTCTATAATATTTAATGTATTTTTTGTTATTATTATTATTATTACCAGGAAGCACTTTACAAGTATTGTATTATTTTTAAACTTTTTTTCCATATACTGTATAATGTTAAAAACATTGTTGGTTTACTAAAGTTTCAAATAAACAAGCAAATTTATGTTTTGCATTTGTTCCAAACTGTACCGAAAATGAACCAAACCGTGACCTCTAAACCGAGGTACGTATCGAACCGTGATTTTTGTGTATCGTTACAGCCCTAGAAACTATGTGTTGTATATGAACTGTTCTGGTTCTTGTTTGACTCATTAGTGGAGCCGCTACCGTTCCCAGCGTGTGAACGTGGGTCCTTAAGGTTCCTGCCTGAATAACTGTAACTATGTTACAACCACGTTAAATAAGACAAACATCACAGACTGACAGGAAGTTGGTGTCAGAATATGTTAATGAGCCTTAAAGCTGTGGGTAGAGATCCATTAAGGTTCAGTCCATTACTTTTTCTTAGTTAAACATCATTTCATCATATTTCTACATCCACTGATCTGAAGCTTTTCTTTCCTATAGATTAAGGCTCTATTGGAGGATTAAGTATTGATTTTCTGTTCAATGGGTCAAATCCCTTTGTCCAGCAGGACCAAACCTGTGATGTACTGAAGTGTTTTCACATCTTATTGACGGTAAACCTACGTACAGTATGTGCTGAGAATATTATTTGTTCTATGTGTAGTTGTATCACTTCATGGTTTCATGGTCACTGAACAACAACAATAAAGTAAATGTTATTAAAGTTCTCAGACACAATAACTGCAGATGATCTGTCGTATGACATCATTTCAAACAGGAGGAAATGAAAGTTTAAATTACATTTATTTTTATCAGATTAAACTCCTTATTTCTGTCAGATGTTTAACTGATGATCATTGATCACTGAGTGTTTTAATCTGATGTTTTATTGACAACACTGATGAATTTAATTTAATTTGTTCTGATTCTACTTTGTCTTTTTACTTTATCACAAACCAACACTTTAATCAAGTGAGTCTTTAGTGTCTTTGTTAAAGCTTATAGTTAGCTTAGCTTATAGTTAGCTTAGCTTATAGTTAGCTTAGCTTATAGTTAGCTTAGCTTATAGTTAGCTTAGCTTATAGTTAGCTTAGCTTATAGTTAGCTTAGGCTAGAGTTAGGTTAGGTTATAGTTAGCTTAGGTTATATTTAGGTTATAGTTAGCTTAGGTTATAGTTAGGTTATAGTTAGCTTAGCTTATAGTTAGCTTAGCTTATAGTTAGCTTAGCTTATAGTTAGCTTAGCTTATAGTTAGCTTAGGCTAGAGTTAAGTTAGGTTACAGTTAGCTTAGGTTATATTTAGGTTATAGTTAGCTTAGGTTATAGTTAGGTTATAGTTAGTTTAGGTTATAGTTAGCTTAGCTTATAGTTAGCTTTGCTTATAGTTAGCTTAGCTTATAGTTAGGTTAGGTTATAGTTAGCTTAGGCTAGAGTTAGGTTAGGTTATAGTTAGGTTAGGTTATAGTTAGCTTAGGTTCTATTTAGGTTATAGTTAGGTTATAGTTAGGTTATAGTTAGGTTATAGTTAGGTTATAGTTAGTTTAGGTTATAGTTAGCTTAGCTTATAGTTAGCTTTGCTTATAGTTAGCTTTGCTTATAGTTAGCTTTGCTTATAGATAGCTTAGCTTATAGTTAGCTTAGGCTAGAGTTAGGTTAGGTTATAGTTAGGTTAGGTTATAGTTAGCTTAGGTTCTATTTAGGTTATAGTTAGCTTAGGTTATAGTTAGGTTATAGTTAGGTTATAGTTAGTTTAGGTTATAGTTAGCTTAGCTTATAGTTAGCTTTGCTTATAGTTAGCTTTGCTTATAGATAGCTTAGCTTATAGTTAGCTTAGAGTTAACTTAGGTTAGAGTTAGCTTAGGTTATATTTAGGTTATAGTTAGCTTAGGTTATAGTTAGCTTAGATTATAGTTAGCTTAGCTTATAGTTAGCTTAGCTTATATTTAGGTTATAGTTAGCTTAGGTTATAGTTAGGTTATAGTTAGCTTAGGTTATAAGATTAGGTTATAGTTAGCTTAGGTTATAGTTAGCTCAGGTTATAGTTAGCTTAGGTTATAGTTAGCTTAGATTATAGCTAGCTTAGGTAATAGCTAGCTTAGGTTATAGTTAGGTTAGGTTATAGTTAGCATAGGTTATAGTTAGCATAGGTTATAGTTAGCATAGGTTATATTTAGGTTATAGTTAGGTTAGGTTATTGTTAGCTTAGATTATAGTTAGCTTAGGTTATAGTTAGCATAGGTTATAGTTAGCTTAGGTTATAGTTATCTTTGGTTATAGGATTAGGTTATAGTTAGCTTAGGTTATAGTTAGGTTAGGTTATAGTTAGCATAGGTTATATTTAGGTTATAGTTAGCTTAGGTTATTGTTAGCTTAGGTTATAGTTATCTTTGGTTATAGGATTAGGTTATAGTTAGGTTATAGTTAGGGTTAGGTTATAGGATTAGGTTTAGATATAACTCTGAGTTTAGATCATGTTAAAGTGAGAAACACTGGAGGAGGAAAAGGCTGCAGTGAATTTATGGATTCTGTGTGTGTGTGTGTGTGTGTGTGTGTGTGTGTGTTAATAAAGCTCTAATCCCATAATGCTAGTTCCATAGGTGATGATAGCTCGGGGCTCAGATCGTGGGAGTTTCTGAAGCTTTTTAAGCTGTTGATGGTTTGAAGCTTTGCTGTAAATTAACTTTAATACGAGTGGAAAACTAAGAAAAGCCTGAAAGACAAACCATGAGTCAGCTAAAAGCACAGCATTAATGCTGTAAAATCACTGACTAACTTTGGTTGGTTTTATAAACAGTGTAAAATGTGTAACATCAGGTTTTTTATGTAGTTCTATGATCTAATGATGAAGACTCCTCTACTCTTCATCATTACCATCGTCTCATATTATATTATATCTCATAATAAATGCTGTGAGATGATTTGGTTGTATTTGGTGAAAAATGTAAAATGTTTCTCAGAAAACCAAACTAAACGTTCACAGGTTGTTAAACTACCAATACTTCACTAAGTCAACCAGGTCAGAAACCACATATAATTATAATAACATGACAGAACAACTAAAGGATTGGGAGGGAAAGGTCAAAATAATTGATGACCACACAGTCATCTGAGCGTGGGAACTCCAGCCTCTCATATAGACTCTGAGCTACTGATTGGTTCCAGCTGAGGAGAAACTCACAGGTGGAAGCAATAGTTCATGATTAGATCATCATTAAACTGATCCACAATCTGATCAGAAGAAAAGAAAATGCTTTAAAAGCATCAAACAACTGTAAACTGGTTAAAACTAAGAATAAATGTAGTGATAACAGTAAAAGTGAGTTTAGGTGGAACATTTTTTATGTTTAGGGTTAGTATATATTATTTTATTATTATTATCATTTATTTATTGTTATTGTGAGAATGCTGTAAACTCACATAATTCAGTGATAACACACATTTTAAATAATCTTTTCTACATAATTAAATAAAATAGTATTTAGTGCCTCCTGAATAGATTTATTTCTATATTTTTTAAAATCATCTTTCTCCAGATATGTATTCCATAAAGGAGGTTTAACAAACTCTGAGTCTATCCATAAACTCTAGGTCAACATACCCTCCATGGTAAACTCTGTGTATCTGATTCATTACAGCTGGTATGAAGTGGGTTAATAAACCCTGAGTATGTAAACCTTGGGTTACTGACGTGCACGCGAGCGATAAAAAGCCATCATCAATGGAATGAAGATGACTCGAGCTGCCATGGCAACCACCCGGAAAATAGTGATTTATTCACCCTGATGGTGAAATAAGCCTGTGTTTGATGAATATGATCCTGTTCTAAAGGTGTGTTCAGTCTTCAGTGATTATAGTGATTAAATCACCTGTAATTAATAACACTTTATGATCACTTCATCACTTTATCTCTTCAGTGACGTGACGAGTGGTGAATAATATGAATGAAATGTGTCTGAGGAGACGTGTCAGCATCATAGGATGTCTGCATAGAGAGTCCTCCTGTTACACTGGATATAAACACAGTGACTGATGCTTCATATCTAATCATTTATATTGATTTTAATGTAATATTATCACCAGATTCATCTCTACGTCATAAAAAAATACTGAAGCGGGACGTGAACCTGTGACCCAATGTTTCCACGCGTAGCATCACAATTCACTGTGACATCATATCTTTAAAGAGTCGTGATCTACAGATTTAACTGTATAACAATAAAAAAACAATAATAAAGCCTTAAAAGTGTATTAATTTAAATGATCATCTCCTCCTTTATATTATCTACAGGTTTATATACAGGTAACTTTACTACAGACGTCAGTAGATGTTTTAATGTAGATCAACCTCTCAGTGTGTTTCACTAAATGATCTACATCTACAATGTTAGAAAGAAAACTACAGTTTGATAAAAAATAAATAAACATAAATCAACACAACATTAGTAATGATGTGAACACGTCTGTGGTGTGTGATGTCACTAATGTGTTTCAGAGAAAAGTGTTAAGGTTCATTAAAGTGTTCAGGTGGGCGGAGCCAGATAGAAACCCAGGGTTTCTTTGATAAAACCTGTCAGTGACCAGGTTTAGTTCATGGACAATGTTACCATGGTAACATACTCAGAGATAAACATACCTCATGTTTATGAATGAGATACTCAGAGTTTGAACATAACCTACTTTATGGAATAAACCTCTGGTGTTGAACCAACAATCAACATCATTTTCATATATGCACTGCTATAAAGCATTAGACAACGTGTGTGTGTGTGTGTGTGTGTGTTTTCTGAGTCATTGTAACATCATCTTCCACCTTTTCTTCATCACGTTTTCAGTTTTTTTCATCATCAGTTTTAGATCCATGAGCTTTTTTTATATAACATATTAGAACAGTCAGCAGCATACCAAAGTGATTTACAGTGAATAAATATATAACATCATTAAAACATTAAACAATAATAAGACATTAAAATATTTACTCTCTAAGTTCTGCTGAAGGCCATGCAGAACAAACACGTGGGTTTTAAAAAAGGACGTTAGTCTACACAGCGAGTGGTAGAACATTCCAGAGGGTGGGAACGGTCACCTCTGGATTGTAAAACATCTAAACCATCTGGTTGGCTGAGGGATGCTGTCATATCCAGAAGGATTAGAGTGGGTGGGGTCTAAGATTAGAAATGTTGCTTATAAAAAACAGCAATAAATCCTCACATAAAGCAGGAGATACAGGCAGCATCATAGAGTAGACCAATGGGTCGAGAACATTTTCATTCAAAAATGAGGAAATCTATTCAGTCTTTGCAGCTTTTACAGCTGCTGATGAACTAAGACAGGTTCAGAGGAGATTCTATGAAATTTAATTCAATTCAATTCAACTTTATTTGTAAAGCACAATTTACAACAAAGTCATCTCAATGTGCTTCTGAAAATATGAAATTCATAATAAGAAATAAAAAAGAGGAGAAGACACTGACTGCAGAAAAACATGATACATTATTATCAGGTCATCATGTGTTGGCCTTGGACCTCACTCCCAGTGCCTAGTCAGCACTTATTATAAAGGTGATCAATCTCGTCCTGTTTATTGATCATCTAACAGTGACTCTAAGGTCTGTAAAATGAGCTCATGTCTGCTCTAGTGGTGAAGTTAATGCTATTATACAGTATACGCTTCAGCATATAAGTAGGTTTAGAGTTTAACCTTAAAGGTAGAGAGAGTAGCAGCCTCCTGTAGTAAGACTGAGAGCTGGTTCTAAAGGGGAGGAGCCTGATAGCTGAATGCTCCACCTCCTGTTCTACTTTTAGATACTTTAGGAACTTCTAGAAGACCATCAGACTGAGAGCAGAGTGATCTACCTGGATGATAGGACACTAACAGGTCTCTATAGACATACAGGAGCTAGATCATGTAGAGCTTTGTATGCTAACAGGATGATTTTAAACTCTATTCTAGATTTTACAGGAAGTCAATGAAGAGAAGCCAATACTGTAGAAATATGTTCTCTCCTGTTAGTACCTGTTAGTATTCTAGCTGCAGCATTCTGAATTAACTGGAGACTTTTTAGTGAGTTACTAGGACATCCTGACAGTATAGAGTTATAATAATCTAATCTAGATGTAACACATGCATGGATTAATTTTTCAGCATCACTCTGGGTCAAGATATTCCTGATTTTATAGATATTACAGAGGTAGAAGAAGGCTGTCCTTGTGATTTGTGCTGAGGACAGATTATTAACATGAACAAAGTGGTTCTGTCTGATTGGTAGGATTTAAACCAACCCAGCGCTGTTTCTTTAATCCCAGTCTCTGCAGCAGTAGATGATGATCCACTGTATCAAAGGCTGCACTGAGATCTAAGATCACCAGAACTGAGACCAACCCTCTGTCTGAGGCTAAGAGGAGATCATTGGTTACTGTTACTAAGACAGTCTCTGTGCTGTGATTGGCTCTAAAGCCAGACTGAAAGCTCTCTATAAATTGTTCCTATGAAGGTGATCACATAGTTGACCTGTGATGACTTTTTCAATAATTTTGTAAATAAAAGGTAGATTAGATATTGGTCTATAAATGGATCAATGGTTGTTTTTTAAGGAGAGGTTTGATTACAGTGGTTTTAAAGGCCTGTGGTTCATAACCTGTTACTATAGATGTGTTAATCCACTTCATCATATTAGTGCTGATTAGTGGAAGAACATCTTTAAATAGTGGAGATGGGATTTGATCTAAAAGACAGGTTGTTGGTTTAGAAGCACTAACTATTGAGGTCAGTTCAGATAGAGTTTGTCTTTTTTCCACTTCCTGTCATCACGAGGCTTCAGGCGCCTCACAGTCATTGGACCAATGGCGTCCAAAGCTCAGTGCAGAATTACTATGGCAACAACACATCATCAGTAGGGTGGAACTAACCTGTCCCACAACGGTCTAAACCCAGCTCACGTTAATGGATCAATCATGTAGTGATTGATCAGGAAGCAGCGTGAGCATCTGATAACGTGTGTGTGGTTCTTATACACACTGTGTTCTGAACCACACACACACATTTAGAGATAACGTTTGGTAAAGTTCTCTGATCAATGATGTTACAGCGCTGGGTGGTTTTATTGATCGGCAACAATAGATGATCAGATGTGCTGAGGTAATCAGATTAAAGTCATCAATAAAGGAGAAGTGACGCACATTAAAATAAATCAAGCTTCTAACGTCACACAGGGAATAAAGAGGAAGATTAAATCATCATCATCATCATCAGATGAAGACGAGCCATCAGCACTGGGGGCGGGGCTTCCATCCTCCTACCCATAATGCTCTGCTCTGACAACACATTAAGGAAGTGAATTAAATGGGTTTGAGTTCAGAACCAAAACTATTCAGTCTTTGATCCATTATTTGACCACAGTCATATTGTGATTAAAGTTACTAATCAATCACAATGATCACTAATCATCTGTCATCACTACATTACATTTCAACTGAGGCTGTTTGTGATTGTTTTTCAGACTAGAGTGACTTTGTTTTTCCAAAGGTCAAAATAAAAATAGAAAAATAAAAATAGAAAAATAAAAATAGAGCCTCTGAGCTCAGAAATGATCAGAACAAAGATGTTGACACATTAGATTAAAAACATTCCCACAGACACAACGTTAACCCTAACCCATCAGATGAAACGTTTAGGATCAATCTGACAAACAGAAAGAACTGCTGAGTCATGATGGTCGATCAGAGCAAAATAACAAGTATCCACTACCTCAGTGAAGCTCCATCATCTCATGTTCCAACCAACACAAAGAAAGGTTTATTCAGGCTCTCCTGCAAAAGTTTAATGAGATGATCATCTGCATGATAATAATAACAATATGAATTATTATTATTAATAGTCATTGAATGGCCTGGATCCTAAATACCTGACGGACCTTCTTCACCTCTAAGTTCCTCCTGAGGTGCTGGGGTTGTGGGTTTGAAGCTGTAGAACACACTTTAAATATCTTTTAAAAAAAACATCTTTTTACTTTAGCGTATGGATTTTATGTACACTGTTATTTTATATTATGTATGTACTTTGTTACTTTTGTACAGTACTTTGTTTCCCTCTTCCTTAAATAAAGTTGGATTGGTTTTAAGTCGTGTTTTAGAACAATGTTAGGTTTGTGTTTATCTAAAGCTTTCAGGGCTTTTTCATACAGTGTTTACAGTGTTTTAATGTTTTAATGTTTTAATGTTTTAATGTTTTAATGTTTTAATGCCAATGTCCAACAGGCCAAATATAATCATATTGTGTTTACTTTTATAATAATAGTGAAATCACTCATAGTATGTTTATATGTTGAAGCTCTTTGTTTAGTTTAGATTCACAGACGTGTCCTGGAGGTGGTCCTCATAAAGAAAAGCAGATGTTAGAGTCGTGTGAGGAAGAGGAGGAGGATGAAGGCTGTGCAGCATTAGCTGTGGGGGGGGGGGGGGGGGGGGGGTAGTGAAGTGTTCACGTACGTCTGATGAATCAGCTGCTCTGTTCATCCTCTCAGCATGAAGAGCTGTTCTTCATCCCTCCTCCTCTTCATCAGATGAAGGCTTTTGAAGAGCGTTGGAGAAAAACTGAAGAACATGTTGAACAGTGACAGATTCTCACCTGTCACTGTTCATCTTTAATATTTTTACATTTAAACATCCACATTTTATTGGTGCTTTAAGATGTTTTGTTGATTATAACCTTGTGATTTTCTTTAAATACTGCTGACTGTGCACTAGTCATAGAGCAGTGGAACACGTTTAGTTTGTTTTTAAAATGTGAAAAATGAAAGACAAATAAATGATATAATTTAGTATTTGACAACATTGTTCTAAACTTTTCATTTATATTAGAGATAACTTCCTGTGCAGAGGACAGGTTTATATCATTTTATCATCAAAAAACAACCTTAAAAGTGTAAATGATGACACGTATGATGACATCATGTGACATGTTAGTGAAGCTGATTCATCATTAAATGCATCACTGACTTTTATTTGATTTTCACATCCCAGCAGCATCTCTGTGGTATCTCAGCAGAAATCTACAAAACATCAGCAGGATGAACACGGCACTCATGATGGAATACCACGTTACCATGGTGATGACAGCCTCCATCAGCTCAGAGTGAGGCAGCGTCTCTGATTGGCCCAGACCCAGGCTGGGATAGACCAGGAGGCGGAGCTCAGCCACACGACGACCCTGGAGCCAGCAGAAGTAGGAGCCTGTAAAAAATAAAATAATATAAATCAATAAAGAAGGAGGAGCCTGTAAAAAATAAAATAATATAAATCAATAAAGAAGGAGGAGCCTGTAAAAAATAAAATAATATAAATCAATAAAGAAGGAGGAGCCTGTAAAAAATAAAATAATATAAATCAATAAAGAAGGAGGAGCCTGTAAAAATTAAAATAATATAAATCAATAAAGAAGGAGGAGCCTGTAAAAAATAAAATAATATAAATCAATAAAGAAGGAGGAGCCTGTAAAAATTAAAATAATATAAATCAATAAAGAAGGAGGAGCCTGTGGTGTGGAGGAGGTTAAAAGTGATGAAAATAGGTTAAAATATGGTGAGTTTTGTGGAGTTGCAAAAAAAGGTAAAATAAGTAAGTCTGTGTGCGTGTGTGTGTGTGTCTATGTGTGTGTGTGTGCGTTACCTGTATCATGAACGTGTGCTGACTGAAACACCAGGTGATGTCCAGCGTCGATCATCAACCGGCGGTTAGCGGCCCCTGTAGGGCCCTCAAAGCGGTAGATGGGTCTAGAGCCGTGGTCCCACCCTACGGCCATGTTGGGACGAGAACCAGGACAGTCCAGAGTGACCACGCCCCCTGATGGATGACTCAGGTAGTACACCCTCATTGGCTCTGAGGGAGAGAGGGAGGAGCTACAGCACAGGAAGTTAATGAGTCATCCATCCATCCATCCATCATCCATCCATCTCACCTGTAGCCGAGGAACTCTATCAGGTCCTTCAGCACAGAGGGGGGAGGAGCCTGAGTCGGACAGGTCACATGACATGGTCTGACCTCTAACCTGGCTCCATCCGTGCTCTGGATCAGTCGACTCAGCGCTTTAGGCACCGCCCCCGAGCCACACGAGGCCACCGTCTGATTGGCCCTCCTGTAGCGCACATGGAGGAGGCGAGAGTGGACGTAGCAGAGCCCGATCCGGACCTGCTCCCCCGGGGGTCCACAGCGGTCACACACCGTCCACGGACCGTAGCTTGTGAAGGTCTGAAGAGACGCGTGAGAGAAGCTGATTGGTTTCCCTCTGTCGCCCCCTGGTGGACTGGACACAAAACACCACGTTATCTTTATTTACCCACTAATCTGCATCACAGTAGGAAGATATAAACATAAAACAGATCATCTTCATAAACTTAGTATTAGGGATGTAACGATTCACTCAACTCCCGATATGATTCGATTCACGATACTGGGTTCACGATACCATTTTCTCACGATTTATTTTACAAAATGGGACTGTTGACAAATGACTGAAAAATATTCCTTTATTTTTTGGGGGAAAATACTATATTATTTTCCTTTTATTTTTCATTGTCAAAAGAATCCCTTGATAAACTATTCAAAATGATGCAATTTAACAAAAAATAAATCTTGAATGAAATAAATAAAGGAATAATACAAATGAAGAAGCCTATTAATTTAAATTCTGGTTCTATAGTAAACAATTCAAAAGTACATAATAGTTCTTTTCTTTTTAAAAGTGCAACTGAAAATGTATTTTGTGCCTTAATAATTGGACTTTAAAAAAAAAACAAAACAGTCATTTTACTGTATTTATGTCAAATATTTGTTTAGACCAGCAGAGGGCGCTGGTAGCCCAGTAGTCGGTTGGCATGCAGTTATTACACCAGTGAAGAGATGAAGCTATGCTAGCAGACAGAGCTAATAGAAAAACGTGACTTTTACAGATATTCACGTAATATTACAGATATTCTTTCGGTGCTAAAGGGGTAATGAATCATTTATGAGCATGTTTAACAGTAAATGGCGACCAGAAAGAAAATAGTAGCAGATTCCGCCCGTCACGTCCGCTTCTGGAAGGATAAATATATAACGCCCTCTGCTGTTTAAAAAAAGTACTGCGATTCAATTTTCAGAGCATCGATGTGAACCGTGGTACCTATGAATCGATTTTTAACTGCCTTACGATTAATCGTTACATCCCTAGTTAGTATATACTAAAGTATATAGAGTATACCAAGTATAGAGTCTTTGTAGTTTAAATACCATGGCAACAGTTTCAACTTTGATTGTTTCTGTTTATTCAACTCTCTGAAGTAGTTTTATAAGTTTGTGTCAAAGAACTACAATTTATTTTGGATTTAATATAGTATTTTTATGTTAGAAATGTATCAAATGCAGTATGTGTGCATCCGGTTAAGAAACGTACATATTTTTATTGGCACTTTTATCTATATTCAATTACATTGTGAAAAATGAGCACAAAAAAAAACAATTTAAATTCAGTGGAAAAAGTAGTAACAGCAGCTGTTTACAGAATAATTATAAACGCAGAAGAAGAACTTTGTTGGAACTCAACATCAAACAATATTTACAGTAAAACTGGAACTATACACAATGAAATAATGTTTTAATATTGTCCAGCAAACATACCACCAATATTATTTGTGTAGTATTTGTTATATTGTATTTAAATTAAGTAGAAATTGATTAAGATAGCTAGCACATTAGCATTAGCTTAGCAGTTAGCCTGTGAGCTGTTTAAATGTGTGGAAACAGGGAATAACGATCTATATCAGTGTGTAAAACACATAATAAACACTTTCTACACTTACAGACTCTGCTTTAGCCACAAAATGAAGGTTAACAGCACAGTTTAAAAAGTAAAACTGTGTCACAGCTGCATGTTACAGTACTTCCGGTTCTGACAGGAAATGACCCGTAAATGAAAGGTCAGCACAGAAACCTAAACAATATTATTTTCCACCACTAGTAAACACTGTAACACTTTATATCGATATTATCGGATGCCAATGATCACAAATAAAGTTTTAAATTGTCGCACTATAAAAAATGTGTATTTATTTATTTTTTATTGTATTTAGTGACGCCCACATGTGTTCCTAGAGGTTCCCTGTCCTGCATGTGTGCTCCAGCTCAGCTACATAGTGTCTAATATGTGACGTCTGGTCACCTGGTCACTAGGCTGACGGCCTTGGCCTCCTGCACGTCTACGTCATATCCATAGAAGTAGTCGTTGTGGGCGGAGCCACAGATGTAAAGGCCTGAGTCGTGGGTTCTGATCCTGAAGATGAGGAGGCTGAAGAGTCTGATGGAGAAACGACTCCGTAGGTCTGAGCTGTGGGACACGTGGCTGCTGTCCATCAGCCTGTTACCATGGTGATCAGTCAGGGCACGGGTGTCCTCGGCACCGCTTTGATGTTTACGAAAGAACCAAACCACGGACTGGATCTGGAACAGGAAGTGGAAAAAAACAAACTGATGAAGAATTAATCCTTAGGTTCTGTCTATGATCTGTTTTCTTCTTCTTTTTCTTCTTCTTCTTCTTCTTCTTCTTCTTCTTCTTCTTCTTCTTCTTCTTCTTCTTCTTCTTCTTCTTCTTCTTCTTTACCAAAACGTTGCCCAACACTGAAGAAACTTTGGTACATTTAAACCTTTTTTAAATTTTAAAGTCCGTCACTTTGTTTGTTTCAAAAACTGTAAAACTTGTTCAACACAATTTCAATGTTCATCAGAAAATGATCGTGATGATAATGTTGTAGACATTGTAGATGATGTTTGGAAAATATCAAAGTTTTATCTCAAAAACAGGTTTTTTTTACATTTTTAATTTCACTGAGCTGATGCAAACATTGTATCTTTTTAATATTTTCTTTCCACTGAGAGGATTAGTGAAGCTATGGTGACATTTCCATGTGCTAATGCTAATTAGCACAGTGACATAGAGGATGTTCATCAAATGATTTGTGAATCAATGATGTAATTTATTGACAAATTATTGCAGCTGTAGAATTCCTCTTTTTGGCTAAAATTGCCTGGCCCCAACCATTGCTGCACAGCATCTATATTTATGATATTATTCCTCTCCATAAAACAGTGTAGATATTTATGACTTCATATAAAAGCATTATTCCCAAACATAAATAAACAGTATTCCAATAAAAAGACAATTTTCCATTTAACGTTTTCCTCTTAAAGTCATAATTTCCACACGTTAAATGAGTTACTGTTCCCTTAATCTCTTTATAAATAAACATTATTCTTCAAATAAAAACATGTTTATAAATAAAGTTATTATATTTAAGACAGTTAAAGTGTGATTAAAACGGACCTGCTGAGGTTTGCAGAGACAGGGCAGCTCAGCGGTGACTCCTGAGAGGAACGCAGCGTTACTGAAGGTCAGGAAGGCTGGACACGCTCTGGTAGAAAACATGTCCTCCTGCTGGTCCTCGGGAGCCTCGTAGCTCTGGACCCCCGGGACCAGGACCAGGACCAGGACCTGAAAGAGGAGGAGCCGAGAACAGGAAGTAGACATGGAGTTCATCTGTGATTAACTGAAGTTTAACTGATTCTAACTGCAGGTCTGAGATCAGTTAAAAACACTCATTTACTTTCAAATCACAACCTGGCAACCCAACTCACACTGTTGTAATCCCTGCAGATTCATCCATCCTCCCATCCAACCTGCATCCAACCTGCATCCATCCTCCCATAACTTAATGAAACTAAACTTGTCCAGTTTCCAGTCTTAGTTTTTTTTTATCTAAATAAATGACAAATAACCAGTAAACATTTATTTTAACGTGTGTAGATCAACTCATATTAGCTCATATTTTCCCACAGGGCTGATAAAATTATTTGGTGTACTTTTAGATATTTCTGACCCTGTAATAAAGGCTTTTTCATGAACTGTATCTTTTTATGACGTTTACGCTGCAGTTTTTAGCTGAAATTTTACACTTTTTTTAGCTTCAAAGTTTCCTGTTGTTAAAAATTTTCTTTTGAATATTGAAATTTTCCTCATTCTTCTGCTTGATGGAATGTTTACAAATTTTAAATGAAATATGCTAATTTATCTTTATTTGTAGCATTAAAAACACAATAATTGGGTATTAAAACCTTAAATCTGATCTGCTTCTATCTGTAGAAACTCTATAAATGATTAGTATAATGACATCAACTATGAACCACTTCTTTATTGATAATTGTTCAGTATGTATAAACAAACTGGACTGAATATTGATCCCTATTTCATTTATATTTTACTTTTCAAATCAATCTCAGAATTGTCACAATATTAAAATGTCACAGTTTAACTGCATAATGAATAAATCATAAAACTAAATGTAATCATGTTCATATTTCATCTGTCAAGTATTAGTACAAAGAAAGACCACACAGATGTAACACACGGGAAAACTATCATCTGTACTGTAATACACACACACACACACACACACACACACACACACACACACACACACACACACACATCACCACTATCTCTCACTATCATCTTTACCCATAAGACTCCGCCCCCTGCAGAGAGAAAAGACGTCTGTAGAAAAGTAAATGTTTAATTAAAGAGATGAAAGACAACAAACATGATCAAAGACTATATATTAAGATATGATGATAACAGACGTTAATTACAGTAAAGGTTCTTCATTAAAGCAGTGGTTCTCAACCTTTTTCAGGCCATGACCCCCAAAATAAAGGTCCCAGAGAGTGGGGACCCTCCAAAATAAAGGTCCCAGAGAGTGGGGACCCTCCAAAATAAAGGTCCCAGAGAGTGGGGACCCTCACTGTAGCTGAAGGTCTCTAATGGTTGAATATCTGTTGAGTTTTATCTGATTCTGGTGTATTTTTTAAATGGTTCCAGTTCTTAAACAGTGTTTAAACCAGTATTTAGTTAAAGTACCGATTTAATTTAATTCTTTGATAAAATTTTATTTTCAGGGCCAAATTGAATACAATAATACCTTAAATAACATATATACAAGTAACATATGGAAATAATAAATAAACAAAAGCATTTAAATAATATCCAATAAAACAATATTGTATTAAACTGTATAATACTGGAGATGAATATTGTTATGATTTTATATGTCAATCATTAATAGCCTTTTAAAATAAATAAATAAATAAATAAAGTAACTATTTTAATATATTTTAAAGCTATAGGGAGCCTTTACAAAAGAGTCAAAGAACCACATCCTGAGCCACAGGTTGAGCTCAGCTAATCCGTTTCTTTCCTGTGTAAACGTTAAACTGTGACTTTTAAATCTGGGGTTAAAGCTTAAGTTTAACATTTTGTTTATAAACACGACTTGTTATGACAGAACGTCATCAGACACTGAGGTATAGACATAGTTCATAGGATGAATGGTGATGGTGTTTGCTCAGAGGAAAGGTTGATGACATCATCTGTGATGACGTCCACCACACTAACAGCGCTAAGAGTACTTTGGGGGCGGGCATTGCATAGACAGCACCTCCTGTTTGATTGGTCACTTGAAAAACGGTCAGAGCCAATCAGAGGTACAGTAGGGCGGGTCATCACAGTATAAAGAGAGAATCTAAAACCTCTTTTTACTATTTTTATATTCTGTTTTATGCTAATTGTGCTTATGTACTATTACTTGTTTTTATTGCTCTGTTGAAACGTGTGCTCTGTGCACATACAGTAGAATATGAAAAGTTCACACAACGTTCACTGTGGTTTCCTGTATCACATATACAATAAACTAGAATGTGAAAGGTGTTTATGTATGTTGTGTATTGTGTGGTACAACCGTCGACTCACAACATGTTCTTTATGGATTTTAGTCACATGATGTTTCCTGTTTACATGACAAGTGGAATATATAAGTTATCCTGTTTTTAGCCTTTTTGAAAGAGCTCAGAGAAGAATTTGGAAGAGAACATTTTTTTAATGCATCTTTTACTTATAAAAGGACTTTTTACTTCATACCAACTCTAACTGAAGGGATATTAAACAACTCAGGATTATCCAACTAAAAACTTTATGTAGTCCACTTTTCTTTAATAAGAGGAAACCCACCAGAGATCTAAGGTAAGCATTACCTCAGGTCTCTTTAGCAACGGAGAGCAACTTAGTGCATTGACAGGTCACATACAGTAAGTGAGATACTGTGGTTAGATGTATTTTTCACCTACTGGGAAGTAGAACGAGAAACCACTAGTGAAACAGATTAAACTGTATTTCAAATCCCACTGTAACCCGTTCCAGAACTCACTGGATGATCATAATTAAAGACAGTTCACACAAGTGCCACCGCCGACTGGGGCGGGGCCAGTTTTCCAACAAAAGGCTATTTCCTGGGACAAAAAATAAAAAGTTATCTTTCAGATTTCATTTGATTTTATGCTGGGACCAATATATGTAGCTGTAGCTTTTTTTACTGTTAGCTAAACTGACTTCTGGTCTACGGCTAATTTCCTTTATCTGCGTTAATTGTAGAAACCCTGTTCATGAACACTATTGATAGTCTGTCATTATATTTCTACTAGTGACTGTACTTGCAACTACAGTATAACATCAATAATTAGGCCCATATGATAATCCTGTGGTCCTGATATAAAGTACGCATAGATAAGTGGGTTCAGATGGACACTGTGTGTAAAGGAGCACAATAATAATAATAATATAATAATAAATAGTTCCACATTGCAGCATACATTCTATATTTACATATACAAATGTTAAATGTTATCAAACACGGTGCATTGTTCAGCTTTTAAGTAAACTGATGTCTTTTATCCTCACTGTCAGTTATGAGTTCTGAATCTGACGTCACGATCAACAGCCGTGGGGGCGGGGCACTGAAATGTTTGTTCTTATTCAGTCTGGTTCCTACAGTTTACATTGGAACCTCTGCCATATTCATACCTCAACCATAGCCATCTATAGGGGTCTATTGTTCTATGAATCTGTGATAACCACATTTATTTATTCATCTGAATAATATCCACTGTTATCCAGGAACGTTTATTATTATTATTATAGTCATCTTAAAGATGGAAATCCTGGTTTTAATCACTAATAAAATGGTTCAAAGTGACCAAAAATGGTAAAAAATGTTGTGAAATGTGATTTTAAAAACTACAGAAAATGGTTAAAAGTTGTAAATTATAGTGGATAAAAACAGTAGTGGTAAAAATGGTTTAAAGTGTCAATATTCAGAATCAGAATCAGAATCAGAATCAGCTTTATTGACCAGGTACAGTTTAGAACAATACGAGGAATTTGACTAGGTAGTTGCAGTGAAAGAAGACACATCAACACACCGGAGCAGCCATTTGCGGCGCCCACATATTTAGGGTAAAAAGGGATCAACAACAGGAGGAGAGGAGGGGTGAGGGGGAAAAAAACTGCCAGTTTGAAATTAATTTCCCTAAACAGAGAAAACAGTGTGAAACCAGGAAAAAAATCACCTCTGCAAACATAAATGTAAGCATGACACAGTCAAACAACTCGAGACAAGGCATGTAGGAAGGGTTGGGTGGGAGGTTGGCTGGGGGAGGGGGTCAGGTGGGAAGAACAGCAGGATTCCAGCCGTTTGGGGACATGGGCGTGCTGCCAGTCGGCGCTGCAACCACGCCTCCATGCAGCTGCGGTTGGGAGGTGGGGAAAGATGGCCGACGAGGCATTTGAAGTTGAAGACCTGTAGCTGCGTTACTGACAACCAGATGACGTGTGGAAAAGTTCAGCATCAACAGTTCCAGGAGGAATGTAGGGAAGGAGCGGGGGGAGGGAGTGGGGGTAAGAGCCGCCGTCTGCAGAAACTTCCTGGTGATTAGAGTTGAGACAACCTTGGCTTTAGCCTTGGCTTTAGCCTTGGCTTTAGCCTTGGCTTTAGCCTTGGCTAGCTGGGGAGCCAAAAGGGAGATAAGCAATGTGATTTGATACAGGCTATGTTAATTTCCAATAGCCTTCTGTCCTGGGTCTCTCTGCTGTAATCCAATGAATGGCCTAGTTTCCACTTCCAAGCCAGGTCTCCAACTTCTCCCAGTTGTTATCCATAACGCGTAGACGATCCAAAAGCAGCTCTTGCTTGCTTTGATATCGATCAACACATGAGTCTGAGTGTTCAGAGCCCTGCTACATCCTTCAGAAATCACTGGCAGCTTTTCCAAAACAGTCACCAGCGTAGTACGAACTTATCGATAGATTAGGAAGCCACCAGCTCTGATCAGCAGCATGCCTACTATCAATAAGTCAATAGCATGAATAAAGTCATTATTAGTCCCTATTTAACCCATCAGTAATCATAACTTTATTAATTATGTGTACACTGAGTACATTTAACACTGAGTTATTTGCTTTTCAATTTAGGTTAATAGTGAATTCATTACACGTTTTTCCACATTAACTGTAAATAAATAAGAAATAGTCTAATAGTGAATGTGGCTCATTAACAGATTCATATTATTAACAGATTCATATTATTAACAGATTCATATTATTAACAGATTAATATTATTAACAGATTCATATTATTAACAGATTCATATTATTAACAGATTCATATTATTAACAGATTCATATCATTAACAGATTAATATTATTAACAGATTAATATTATTAACAGATTCATATTATTAACAGATTCATATTATTAACAGATTCATATTATTAACAGATTAATATCATTAACAGAATAATATTATTAACAGATTAATATTATTAACAGAATAATATTATTAACAGATTAATATCATTAACAGAATAATATTATTAACAGATTCATATTATTAACAGATTAATATCATTAACAGAATAATATCATTAACAGATTAATATCATTAACAGAATAATATCATTAACAGATTAATATTATTAACAGATTAATATTATTAACAGATTAATTCAGAAATCAAAGTAAATTTCCTGAAAAACAATTTGTCTGAATAAATTGAACCGTAAAATATATTATTCGAAAATAATTTTAATTTCATTTGACGCTTGTTAGCATGTTAGCATCACACTACATTTCACCGCTCATTAGAAATCCATACAAAAGAACTAGGATATCGTTGCTTTTCACTGATTATTTTTTAAATCAGATCAAAACAGTTACTCAAAAATAATATACATTAAATAATAAATAGAAACAATTTCAAGCAGTTAAACAAATTATTCTCTAAACAAACTAAGGCACAAAAGAGAAACCAGTAATAAAAACAAAGGAAAATAACATTGACTTTTTTAAACAGAGACCCCTGGTGGTGCATTCTGGGAACACAGAAAACATGTTGTCCCTCCCCCCAGAGAGCAGTCCAATCAGTGGAGGCGAGGGGCGGGGTTTTAGTTTCATATCATTATTTTAATAGAAGAATACAATAGGTCACGTCTAAAGGAGCCAGTTGTGTCGGATGCCTCCTGGTCGCCTCCCTCAGGAGGTGTTTCAAGCATGTCCTATTGGGAAGAGGCCTCGTGGGAGGCCCAGGACACGCTGGAGGGACTATGTCTCTGAGCTGGCCTGGTGTCGCCCCAGGCCCCCAGAACGGCTGGAGGAGGTGTGCGTGGATCGGGAGGTCTGGGCGTCTCTGCTGAGACTGCTGCCTCCGTGACCCGGCCCCGGATAAAGTGGAAGAAGATGGATGGATGGATGGATGGATGGATGGATGGATGGATGGAAGAATACAATAAGAAAAGCTTGTTTTTGTCTAATATATATATATATATATATATATATATATATATATATATATATATATATATATAAACGATGCATTAACGTGTTCCACAGTCAAACTCACTCTTGATATTCTCCTGTATTTATTTATTTATTTATTAAGCAGAGAAAAATATACAATTAAAATTGAAGCTTCTTTGCGTGTCAACGAGTCGGACAGAAAGCGTCCGTTTACAAAGCCTGAGTCATCAATACAAACAGCCCCGCCCACTTTAAATGTGACGTTAACCCTCAGGTCTTAAAAGTATTTACTTAATGTTTCATTAGAGGAGGATAAACCACATGAATGAATCTGATGGGAAACTTTGTGTCTAATGCTCCTGGACTTCAGCTGTTGGATTCCATGACTCAGGCATTAAGCAGAAATACAAATCACAAATAATACATACATATATATATATTTATAATAATTAATACACCACACAGGCTCTTTTAGACGTAAACACTGATGCAGCACAGTTTCCTCAGTAGAGAGTAATAATAATAACACCAATAACACTGAGCAGTTTGTCTTTTTCATTGTCGTTCTTCTCACGACTGGACATTCATGTGGTCTGCAAAATGTAAACAAATGAGCACGAAGTGGCGCCGCAGTCTGACGCCACGCAGCGACAATACGCACCATCACATCATTTATATTTATATATTCATAGGAAGCATCCTTCATCCTTTCAGTTCCTGTCACGTGGTTCAATGCTACAAAATAAAAGCTGGAGCGTCTTTGTCTCGAACAGATACACAGTGTTAGAGATTCATGAAGCTTTATGTGACCACATTAACCATGTGACCGCATTAACCATGTGACCGCATTAACCATGTGACCACATTAACCATGTGACCGCATTAACCATGTGACCGCATTAACCATGTGACCACATTAACCATGTGACCGCATTAGCCATGTGACCACATTAACCATGTGACCACATTAACCATGTGACCGCATTAGCCATGTGACCACATTAACCATGTGACCGCATTAACCATGTGATCACGTCACTACATTCATGTAACTTTAGTAACAGTTCTGTCTCTGACCACACCAGTAGGGGTGGAGCTAGTGAGCCGTTATTTCACATTGTCCAACATTAAAATGAACTATTTTAAATAAAAAGAACTGAGACACAAAGCAAAATAAAACCAGAATTCAGTGAGTTTTTGAGTGAATTATATGCAGTGCTCAAGCCTTAAAATTAAGAAAAAGTTCATTTATTTTCTCTTAAAAATCCAAACAGTTTTTTTTTGACTGAAAATGTGGATTTTCCCAACATCAAATGTAGGGTTTTTCTTTACATTCAGTCTTAGTTCAGATGTAAATCTGTTTATTCATCTTTTTGTTACGTGTGTGTGATATATTCCATGTGAACCAATAACATACAGTAATAGTAATAACCAACCACGCCTACTGTGATCATACACGTGTAATGTTTGATCTATGTTTATGTCTGATTTCCTGCTTTGATAAGAATTTAGCGATTTCGATTCCATTATTGATACTGCTTATTGATTCCATTCCTTACCGATTCTCTCATGGATTCTCACTGGGTGATGGAATTAAATAATACAAATTGATTTGTTTACGTTAACTCTTTATTATATTATCTTTGTCTCTTTAATTTCCTCCAGAAATATCAGCTCTGTTAATCCACCAGTTATAGATTGTTTTCACTGTATAATAATTTATACAAAAGCGCTATATAAAATTGATGAATTATTATTATACATATGAAATATTTTGGCTACAAACATTTGAGAATATTTACAGTGCTCCTTTTGAACTTGAACAACTTGATCCAAAACTAATTCAGACATAAAACAAATAATTCTTCTGTAAAAAAGAAAATATTAACCAAAAGTACAGCTGCACTTCTTAAGTATTTAAACGATAAAGCTTTACTTTAGTCTTTGTTTACATTTCTATAAATGGACCTTCAGAGACACCGTCCCTGTTGTTACATCATCAGCCGTGTGCGTGCGTGCGTGCGTGTGTGTGTGTGCGTGTGTGAGTGTGTGTGTGTGTGTGTGTGTGCATGTGTGTGTGTGAAAGATCAAACTAAAGACAACCATCAGTACCAGTCCGTCTCCAGTGTCTGATCACTTGTTATGAGGTCATAAACTGGTGACCAGGTGTGTGTTTTTGCTGAAGTTTGTTGTTTTCAGAAGAAAAGTTTGTGCAAGAAGCAACTTTAGTGTGAGTGTACAGAACCAGGAAGTGACTAGCGTAGCAACAGAGACGCTAGAAACAGCACAGCTGTGGGTGGAGGAGGTGGATTCTCTGCAGTGGACAGCAAACAACGATATAGTGGGAGGAGCTTCACTTGGTGCTAGCATAAACACAATATGCAGGACCTGGAGGAGTTTATCGTTACGTATTTGCGAAGTAAGAGGAAGCGATAAGCAGAATTGAAATACAAGCAAACAAACGATTCCTAGGAATTGGATTACTGGGAACGGTTCTCAGAAAGAACCAGTTTTTGATTCCCATTCCTAATTAGCATTAGCATTATTGTGTAGCTAAAGAAACAAAAGTGAAGTGACAGATACATTTGGAAGGACCTCCTTGTTTCTGCAACAACAACATTATTCTGCGTTCTTCAACGTGAGTGTGTGAGAGGAACTCTGTCCTCAGGTGTTTATTAACACAGGTCTGGACTAGCATTAGCATTGGCTAACAGCAAAGCACCATTAAAAGCTAGAGAACATCAGAGCTTCGCTTACACACGTTACTGGATATTTAAGGCAATGTAAGTTCAGAGAAATACGAATGTTCTTCTTCTACAGCAGAAACAACCACACAGAACAGCTGCTGTTTAACTAAAAAAAAGAGTTCACAGTAAAACGCTGTCACCGACCGACCGTCCTGATGCTTGTTACAAACACGTCAAGCTTATCAAATGAGACACAGATACAAGAACCCTAAAACAGAACCACACACACAGATGATTCCTGGAGCCTGGACAGTTTAGAGGTCAACGATGATCAAAGAGACGTCCAATAATATCAGCCCACACACGTGACTGGAGGGTCAAACATCTCATTTCACTGTATTTCTGAGTTCAGATAAGTCATTCTTAATCCCAAACTCCAAATGTTCTGTTTCTTTAATTAAAGCTCTAAACAGTCCAGGATGAAGAAGATCTTTGCAGTGGTTTGTGTTTTAAGGCTGATTTAAGACACTAAGAAGAGAGAGAGCCCCTTTGTCCCTGGAGTCAAAGCACCGTGACCCCTTCCTCCTGCTCCACTGCTGATGGTGGGAGCGTAAACCACTCCACTAGAACCACTGGTACCAACCAACACTTCTAGAACCAGTGTTTGAGGATTCTGATGCTCAGTAAAGACCAGCGTGGCTAGACGAGTCTTTTCACAGAATCCGTTTTTCTCTGAATCCTAAAAATTCAGTTATTTCCAGGACAGAAGTGTGTGCAGAGAAGATACGTGTGAAACATGTTTTTGGTGTTTGAAGAAGACACAGGTACAGAATGTGACCAACGCTGCACCTGTTCAAAGGTTGATTATAAACTGGTAACTCTGTCCACATCAAGCCCTTTAGTCCCTTTTCCTCAAAGTTCAGCCAAATTTCATAATCATTTCATCTCTAGTTTGTGGCTTTTAAACGTTTAGAGGATTTAATGAACAAAATCCAGATCAGGACTACTCAGAGAAAAACGTGCTGAGCATTTTTAAAGACCCTACATCTGTAATCAATTGATTATCTACATCATACAAACCAGGCAAACAATACTCTGAACCGTTTCTTTGACGTTCCGTTATGACTTGACACAAACAACCACGTCCAACAAACCCCTCCCAGTGTGGTTCTTCACACCACAGATCTTACAAACGCTATACAAAGGATCCCCTTTAAAGACAGTTTAACATTCTGGAGTCATATTCTCCTTTTCTCTCCTTATAGGTTAGAGCAGGGGTGTCCAATTCCGGTCCTCGAGGGCCACTATCCAGCATGTTTTAGATGTTTCCCTCTTCCAACACACCTGATTCAAATGATTAGAATCGTTATCAGGCTTCTGCAGAGCTGGATGAGGAGTTGATCATTTGAATCAGGTGTGTTGGAAGAGGGAAACATCTAAAACATGCTGGATAGTGGCCCTCGAGGACCGGAATTGGACACCCCTGGGTTAGAGTAAAAATGCTGCAGCATTGGTTCTCGTCGACCATTTAAAGGCCCGTTAGGAGATGCAAACAGAACTCTGGGATCTTTATCCCAACACAGCACCAAAATAAAGCTGGTGTATTTCACAAACTAATTGAAAACTTCAGAAACCTGGCGTCTTTATTTCAGCCAACATCTTCTTGTTCTCGTGGTCCATTAAACCCAGAAAGTTTTCCTACGAGCTTGGTCAAATCATAGCAGCTAAAACCTTTCTGACCACGGATTCTGTTCCCTCTACGTCTGCACCTTTCACCAACAAGGCGTTGAGTGTTAAATCATCCAAACAAAGTCTAAATTCTTTCTAAATGCGTTTGCGTTCGTCTCCATCCTCCTTGTCACCATCCCTCCCGCCCCAGGCCAGTCGACGTGTCGGAGGGCGGGAGGGCTCGTGCCGCTAGAGAGCAGTGATCTGAGTCAGTTCTGTGTTGGAGTTTCCGGTCCCTGGAGTCTCTCCACGCTGTGAAGGGTCCACCCCCATTAGGGGCAGCTCCACGCCTAGTCATGCAGGGTTGGGTGTCCCTCCCCCCGGCCCGCCGCTGTCTCCGGCCTTGCAGCTGTAGGCAGCCGCCACCTCCCTGGCGATGCTTCTCATCCTCCCCGACTGCTGCGTGTCCAGGCGGAACGGAGAAGGTTGGCAGAACTCCCTGAAGCATCTCTTGAAGTTCTCGTCCAGGAATGCGTAGAGCACTGGGTTCAGGCTGCTGTTGACGTAACCCAGTGCGATGCAGAAGTGCCACAGGACCACCGTGAAGAAGCTGCTGAGGTTGAAGCCCAGAAATTGGGCCAGGACCATGATCTGGATGGGGGTCCAACACACCACAAACGTTGCCACCACCACCAGGACCATCCTAGTGATGCGGCGCAGGTTTCGGTCCTTTTCCTTGGAACCGGACAGGATCCGCACGCTGCGCAGACGTTTGACCATCAGGCTGTAGCAGATGCTAATGATGGCGACGGGGATGAGGAAGGAGAAGAGGAAGATGCAGGTTCCAAACACGGGGTCCCAGTAGCTCCTCGGCTCCGGTAGAACCATGAGACACTCGACCGCTGTGAGACAAAGTAGAAATAAAATTACAATTAATATTAGAAATAAAATTAGAAACCTTTGTTAGAAGAAAACTGTAAAATATTAAAGGGTTCGACCACACACTTAATAATGATTTAATATCAGCACTGAGTCAGTTTGATGCTCAGTAGCACCTTGCTTTGATAGCATCATTAGCATCATTAGCATACATGCTATCTGACCTAAAGTCAGTGCTCTAATGTAAAAGTCTGTTCATATAGAATCTGTTGAATCTGAGCAATGGAATGTTTTCAGTCATTATATAAAATAAATATATAATATAATAAAAAAAAACTGTATAACTTTTGATTTAAAAAGTATGAATGCAAATATTACATTAAGATCATATTCATTTATTTAAAACATTTGATTTTCTACTACAGTGTAAATGTGAAATATCATAACTAGTGCAGTTTAAACTGGATCCCAGTGATAATGAAAGAATGAAAGCATTATTCTGTGATTTATTGTGTTCCACAGTGTGTGGGCATCTGCCTCCAACTCTCTACATTTCTCACTAATGACAGGAAACAAACACATTGTACAAGTCTGCGTCAAAGCTCATGGTTTGTAATATTTCACTTTTTATGTGGAAACAAGGAGTAGAAACCAACGCAGTGGCGCACACACACACACACACACACACACACACACTTACATGCCTAATATGTTGTGTTTACATCTCATGTAGACGGTGCTACATAGTGAAGGTCACCTGATCACTATAGCTTCACTCACGTCACACCTGCGTCTACGTGTGACTGATATATTTATGTTTGTTAGGTGAACATCCAGGTGTGACGTAGGTGTGTATACGCTTGAATGTTTATGCATATTAAAGCTTCTGCAAACATGTTAACACGTTAACACGTCTACAAACACACATGCAGACGTGACTTGTGCATTGTGCCCGTCTACCCATTCTAAGTCTATGGGAAATGTAGATCAGACAGGGAACGCGTTTGTTTACGCGTTCGATAGACTGGTGCACATTTATTTATTTTATTTATTTATTTATTCAGTTTATTTCCGACATGGTTACATTCACTTTTTTTTTTTTTGTACATGCCGAAAAAAGAGACGAGAGAAGCAGTTTGCTTATCCGGGTCCCGTCCCCTGTTTTACCATCGCAAATTTACATGGGTTTACATGTCTCTCTGGTCAAACATTCTTGAGTTCTTCTGAACCGTCCTTTTTTGTGTATTCTCATCTGTAGTCAGTGTTGTCTTGTTTTTATTCCTCCTCCTCTCTATCTTTGTTCGTGTTGGCCTTGTTCCCTGCCAGACGTTGTTAGCATTCCTCCAGTTCAAGAACAGTTCCTCTTTCGAAGGTGTTTGGAAGGTTTTTCCCTTTTCATCCATAATGTCACCACTTGTTTTGTCTCTACATCAAGGGTAATCCAGCTGTTGTTAGTTCTATTGGCAGTGTTGTATTCTCCACTGTTAGATCCAACTTGTATAAACATTATTATATCCTAGTTCACAAGCAAGGTAGTATTTTAATGTAATATATCTTAGTTCATAAGCGTGTTTCTAACTGCTGTTGTTAGTTCTATTGGCAGTGTTGTATTTTCCACTGTTAGATTTAACTTGTATAAACACATTATTATATCTTAGTTCATAAGCAAGGTAGTAATTCCATTGTACAGGAAAACATGTTTCTAACTGCACATATGACAATAAACACTTTGAATTTAAATTTAATGTAATCCTTAATCACCCCACCACCTAGCAATTGAAATGAATAAATGACAGACCTTTTTTACTCTTGGTTTCCACATTTAATTCAGTCTCCGTAAAATAATCACAGTCTGAGTTTTGTTTCCAGTGTTTATATAGATCTGGGTCCATATCCATGATTACCATCAGTAATGTTGTTGTTTAGGTGGATCCTTCGTATTTTCCCAAGTTTTCCATCGTTTTGATGAGAACTGGTTTTCCGTCCTCTTCTTCCAGGATATAAATCCTGCAGTTTTTTGACCACGTCTTCACAATCTTTCCTCCTTTTTTTATTTGGCGTGCCTTCCATGCAATGCTTGCATTTTGTTTCGTCAGGTTTTCATTGATGTACACCTTTGTTCCCTTCAGTTTATTTCCTTGCCTCAGTAGTTGTCCTTTGAATTTCATATTCGTGAAGGTTATTTTTTTACAGCTCTGTTATCATTTTTCCTTGGCAGGAGATGGCAGGAGTTGATGTTGTCAGGGTTCAGGACAATGTCCTTCGACTCCAGGTAGTCAATGACCTGTTGTTCAATCGATTTTGTTTCTTGCGTAACTCCTGGGTTTTATCTTTAGGCCTGTGATGATGACATCTTTCTCTCTTTCCTTTTGTTCCAGCTGTTCAACCCTGGCGTTCAACAATTTTATCTCTTCAGCATTTCTTTCATTCTTTTCTTTCAGTACCTTTGCTTCGCTTTGTAGGTTTTCCAGTGAGTTTTCCAGCGTCTTTTCCAACGACTTTATCTCAACAGTTTTGTAGACCCTCGCGTATCATCTCCTTGACCTCTTCCAAACCCGAATTGGGTTCTGAAGGGCCTCCCTGCGGTTTTTTCACCATTTTCCTTCAGTCTTGGGCCCAGTTTTTCAGGCTGTTGTTTAGAAGCGATCCACCCCATAACACACACACACACACACACTCACACACGCACACACACACACACACACTATAGTTGCTTATTGGAGGAACGCGTGAAAGTTCAAAATGTTCAACTTTAAGGCTTTTAGTGACTCAGGTCACATGATTGAGTTGCTGGAATCACTATAAACACTAAGTTGCGTTGTTTGAAGGGAGGTCACATGACGTTGCATTATTTCCATTGTTTCTGCACTTCCACCTGTTCCCCCCTAGGGGCAGCAGTGAGCTGTACAGTCGAGAAGAACACATAAAAGTCTGAGTGAACAGAGTCATAATGAGAGAAAAATACATAAAATGACAACCATAAACATACAAAGTGTTAAAAAGCACTAGACAACAACAAAAACACACAATATGAGAATAAAAACATACAAAAACAGACACTTTCCTGTCCTAATGTTATAATGTTAGAGGCTTTAACAGCCATCATTTTACATCTGCTGCAGACATGCTAACGTGGCTAACATGGCTAATGTAGCTAACAAAGCTAATGTGGCTAACATAGCTCAGTCACACGTGGACATGTTTGTGTTACTCCGTGGATCAGTAGGACTGTGACTCAGGACAAACTGCAATATCGCTCGGATTTGGAAGAAGGTCCTGAGGTTAGTGTTAGCTGGTGGTGTTAGCTGTTAGCATTGGCTGGTGGCTAAAACAAAGACCTATTACTGGTGTTCTGTGAGGAGATGAAGCACAGAACCACCAGGAGCTGCTCTCCTCCATCCCAGCGTTTTTCTTCTTCTACACGTTATTAAAGGTCAGACTCCATCAATAGCAGCTTTTAGCAGCCATTAGTAAGACGTGGATCACTGATTCTTCACATTTACAAATGTCAGCGTTCACATAACTGTTCAGTGAATCATGACTCATCACGTCTCAAACCATCAACAGACTGTGATTAAACAGCTCCATCAATGACCAATCTAACAGTACCCTAACACGTCTGTAGGGGGCAGTATTAAGTACTTACTACTGGTAAATGTGATTCTTTTTATGGATCAAGGTTGTTCTGAGTCATTAAAACATGCAGTTCTGAGGGTTTATTAGAGAGTTATGAGACCTGTCCTTTACCTGATCCATTAAGTCCTCATTGTTTTCTATTCTGAGTCTAATGAGTCCGTTACTTTGGTTCTTTGACCCCCAATTTCCACTGGATGAGGCTCCACAGCGTTACGTCACCACCGCGTCACCAGAGCTGATAGGTTTCTACTTTAGTCTATGTATTAATGTCCTCCAGTCCGCTGCGCTGCGTGTCTGCTTCTTCACAGATGTGGTCGTCCAGTGTCTCCACCAGATGTACACAGGACTTCTATTTCTGACAGACCAATCAGCACAGAGCAAATGAAGCTAAACAGGAAATTAAGCACGTACTCCGCAATAAAATATCAGGTTACTTTTCAAAATAAAACACTTCAGATTTTAGTTCAAGTAACTCCATCACCAAAACGTCATAATGTGTAAAAACAAACTCACATTCACGATATTGTTTCCTCTCTGCAGCAACTTGAATTTAATTAATGTTTTACTGGTTTTACAGTTTTATCTCTTCTCTGTTGGTTGTTGATAAAAAATGTGTCCAAATCCAGAGTCCAACCTTCTTGTTCTCCTTCGTTAGGAACACTGACCTGTTTATCTGTTTATTGCTGCGTTTAGAACACATACATTTAACTGCGTTCTCGCACGATTATATAAATATCATGAGAACTGCTCTGTCTCGTGACGTTACAGTCGTTCAACCGGAGCGCACCACGGCGCACTCAAGTGCAACCGGTGTGAATTACCGGACGGCGGACAGCGGTGAAATACCGGATCGGTGCCGTGACGCAGCGGAGACGTATCCGGAAACCCTGAGTAAGTCTTTACAGTTTTTAGTGAGTCCAGAGATACCAGACCTGGGTCCTGAGAGTTCATGCTTTAATCCTTTAATCTTCCCGTGTTTACGGAGAGTTTGGTGACTTTATGAGTCCTTTGAGTTCTCAGAGGATTCATGAGTCCTGGTTCTTTATTCATCAGGACAATTAGTGGCTAACATTTGCTCATTAACACACAAGTTATTAATTGTTACTCTCCTCACTGAGCTCACAGCATCATTGGAATGTTTCTATCTTTATTTATACATGATTTGAAGCATTGGGAGGATTGACCTTATTAAGCCCCACCCCCTCAGTGAGATTGTTTTGACCTTCATTAGTCGTAGACATATTAAAACCTGAATGCACTCAATACACAAGTTGTGTAATATTAATATTGTAGCGTTAGCTGGTCATTAGATAGAATGGACACCAGATTCACCATAACACCAGTAAAACTTCAACTCTCTCACTTTATTTCATCCCACATTTTCTACCAGTGTTCTGTGTGTGTGTGTGTGTGTGTGTGTGTGTTTATTCCACCCTCTGTTCTTCTATACGTGCTAAATCTCTGTCTCCCAAACTACAAACCTCCCCTAAACTTTCTTTGTTTTAGTCGTCCTGTTTCTGTCACAGGCTAAAGTATGATTTCACAGTGTCTGATTACTTCTTTCTGCACTCCTATAACATTACACTAATTATATATATCAATTAATTAGAACACTATGATAACCATAGGTTCAAAAGGCTCCCTGCTCAAAGCCTGCAGAAGTAGATCCCAAGCAGCTGCACGCTTCACCCTCGGTGAGCGTAATCTCTTGACACCACACAGAAACTATGGTACCCAATGATGTGAACCAACTGGCCTGCCATCTATACAGTTATGGTTAAGGGATATTGAGGCCACATGCACCTTTAAAGTGGAGGCTGCACGGCCGGTGTCAAATAAGCACTACAAATAATGAAGTATGTACTGTACAGGGCACAAGATCTAAGCTCCACTCGCTGCACCAAGATGAAAAGGTCGCCAAGCAATTTGTATACACCAGTTTTGCGAGGTGTCACATATCAATGGCCAGACCCAAAGCCAAAGAAGGTTTGGGGATGGATACCAAACCTTCTCATCCACCCTCGATGGAAGCTGCCAAGGGTCCCTGTCCTCTTTGAAGCACTGAATATCATGGTCCTGAGGGCCACTTGGGGGCCACCAAAGAAACCCTGTGAGCCGATAATCTCACCCTGTGAAGCATGGTCAACAAGAAGGGGATTGGAGGAAATGCGTAAAGGAGACCGCTGGACGAGCAGATGGCTAGGGAATCCATCCCAAGTGGGGCACTGGTCACTGCCAGGGAGAACCACAGTGGACAGTGGGTTGTACTCCTTGAAGCTAACAGATCTACCTGGGCTTCCCCATACTGTTCCCAGATCATCTGTACCACCTGGGGGTGCAATCTCTACTCCCCAGGGGGCAGTTTCTGACGAGAGAGAGAATCCACCACAGTGTTCACTCTGCGCGGCAGGTGCATCGCTCTCAATGAGGCAAAAAGAGGATAAGCCCATGACCACAGTCGCTGGGCCTCCTTCAGGGACTGTAAGGATCTGGTCCCCCCCGATGATTGATGTGATACACCGACAAGGTACTGTACATCCGTACAAGCACGTGCTTTCCCCTGAGAAAGGGCAAGAAGTGCTTCAGCGCCAAGTGTACAGCTCGCAGTTTTAACACATTGATATGGCGTTCTCTCCACTGGGGGCCCCAAACTCTCTGTACTCACCTCTTTTGCCACACTGCGCACCAGCCCTAGAACCAGATTAACACAAAGGCCAACTAGGCATGTGCCTGGGGCCCGATTGGCAGGAGGAGCCCAGACAGAGGGACCAAAAAAGAAAAAAAAAATTACAAATTAACTTCTTATTAGTAACTTTGGTAAGTAGTAGATTTCAATTCATAAATAACATCGATGGAGGGGGGCCCAAAAAATACAATCTGCCTAGTGTAGTTCATTTATTGAATCTGGCTCTGCCCAGCACTGAGGCGAGGTATCTGTTGTCACCACCTCCCGTCTCGCTGGCACTGAGCCGAGAGGGACCCCATTTAACAGGAATGTGTCATCTCTTCATCTGCGGAGATAACCCAAGCACCTGCGGGTAACCATGATCTTAACCCCCTTGTGCCGAGAGGGGTTGATATGAAGGTTGTTGAACTATCTCTGAAGTGGGCGAGGGTTAGGGTTAGGGCAAGACTGAAGTCAACATTCCCATCAGTCTGAGCCATGTTTGAACTGTCAGCCTTGTCCCCAGACGGAAAGACTGCACAAGGCTGTGGATCCTCTCCGCCCTCTGAATAGACGGTTGTGCCTGCATCGTCACGAAATCCAGAGCCATGCCGATAAAGGTGGTCTGCTGGATTGGATGCAGAGAGCTCATTTCGTAATTCACTGACATGCCTAAGGCCTCGATATGAGACAGAACCCTTATAGTCACTTGTTCCGCCTCCCTTTTCTTTTAAATGAGCCAGTTGTCGAGGTAAGGGAGGATCTTCACCCCTGACAAGTAACAGTGTTGTTAAGGCTGCCCTCGCACATCTTGTGAATACGCGAGAAGCCAGAGGCAGACTGAATGGCAGGATGGCAAACTCGTACACCTGGCCCTGATAGGCAAAGCAGAGATATTGTCGGTGCTCTGGGTGGATTGGCACGTGAAATTAGGCATCTTTCAGATCTATGGAGATATACCAAAATGGTAAGATTTGTAGATACCTGTTCAGACCCGAGGTCTAGTAAAGGTCTGAGAGAACCGTCTTTTTTTGGAACCAGAAAGTAGGTGGAATAAAACCCTGTTAACGTGGGTAGACTACAGTGATGGCTCCTTTATCCAAAAGTTTGGCCACCTCTTGTGACAAACATCTGGCCTTCATAGGGTCTGTGACTGACGTCACCCTGACCCCTGAAGGTGGTGGGGGCCTTCGATAGAACTGCAACCTGTAACCTTGGGACAGTGTTGTAAAAACCCATGCATTGTGTCCATGGATCTCCCAATATTCCAGGTGCCGCTGAGAAAATCTGCCCACCACCGGCCCCAAAGCTTCAGGTTGTGTGTGTATTATTTAGGGGTTTGGGGGGGCGCCAACTGCGTCTCCGTGCCTGCTGGGGCTGGCGGTTGGGCAACCGCTCACCAATGGACTTGTGTTGCCAGCCACCCACAACCACTTGATCACGGTGCCAGGGCTTAGGCAGTGGGGGGTTGAGGTGCCGGGAGCGACTAGAGTGCCATGCCCTTACTACGTTGACCCCAGGCTTTTGAAGCCTGGGGTGATTGCTTTCTGTGCTCCAAAGCCTTCTTTGCTTCTGGCCCAAACAACCAACCAGGCACAACAGGAAGTTGCGCAGCGCCTTTCTCCAAACGTCAGACATAGCTGCCTGGGCAAGCCATACCTGACATCATGTAGCAACTAAGGTAGACATCAAGCGGCCGAGCTCATTCAACGTTTTTGCAAACTCCTCCAGAGCCACATCATTTATGTCATCTAATTCAGTCCCTGCGCCCATGCCCTGTAAGATTCTCGACTGGGCAAGGAGGAGCACAGAGAGGGAGTTTCCCATGTGGGCCATGCGGGCTGCTGTATCGTATGACTTGGAGAGAAGACTGTCTGTAACCCTGCACTGCGGGCTAGGGCAAGAGACCCTGTCCTTCAGCACTTCATCTGGAGAGAGGACTAGCGCCGTGATACACTGGTCCACAGGAGGCATGTGAAGCAGGCCATGTTCGTCAGCGTTGCGCAATGAGGCTAGCATTCTTGCATCCTTATCCTGGCAGACAGGTGCATACGGATTGTTCTAGCACTTTGTCAGCTCCTCTAAAAAGGGAGAGGAAGGCGGCACAGCAAAGGGTGGTGCAGCACGAGTGCGTCAATATAACGGGTTGCTTATAACATAACAACATTACTTATATATCATGTTGTAATGTGTTTGTTGATGATTTGAGTTGATTTTACTGATGATTTTAAATGTTCTTATTGATTTTAAACAACTGAATGTTTTATCATGTAAAGCACATTGAGTTTTTTTCACTTCACCTGTTTACTGGCAGGTACGCCATAAGGTGGGAGGTCTCTCCCATACTGTAGATTCTCCATTTTACGCAGCCTGTTCTCTCTCACAGAGAGTGGCAGGATACAGCAATTCATACACGGGTCATTCAGTGCCTCCTTAAGATGATCGACCCCCAGACATTATGGGCATAAATCATGGCCATCACCAATCTGAAGCGTCACATTGCAGGATGCCTGTCCAACCCAATATCCTCAAGTAGAATTGGATGAGGCAATACTGAGAACTCTGTTCAGCCACAGAACGCGTCAGCAGCCTTTAAACAATGCTTTAAATTCATATGATAATTACAAGCAGCTGTTTAATCAGTCAGACTAAGCCCACAGCTTAATACAGAACAAAAAACAAGAAACTGGGCGACTGTGTAGCCCACAGCCTGCAACCAGCGTGCTTATTTTTATTTATCTTTTCCCTTTACTCTTACTATGTCAGGAAACAGCCGAATGCTGTGGACAAATGTTATATATATATATATATATATATATATATATATATATATATATTCTGATTCATTGTTTTAATTGTGCAATTTTCTTTCTTGCAACATGTTTTCCCTCTTTCTATCCATACTGTGTACAGGTCCATGTATATATATATATATATATATATATATATATATATATATATATATATATATACAGTATATATATATTCCTATTTATCTGCTGCTGAAATGTCCCCTTTGTGGGACGAATACAGGATAAAACATAACCTTCACTGAATGGATCTTCTTGTCCTTTGACTCCAACTCGTCACATCTTGTTACTTTGGTGAAACCACCATCACAGCTTCACATACAACACTCACACATTTCCTCTGCTCTTATTATTTTTCCCACCCTTCAAATAACCGGATTTAATAAAAATAGAAATGACAGAGAAGGGCTTTGTTTTTGAAACCGTTGTTTTTTACTCGTTGAATTGATGAAGAAACCATATCAACATTATATGAGGTTTTAAACGGTAAAGTTTGTTTATTTTGGCTCTTTTTTAATGTAAAATCTCTTCCTGGAGGATTTTTATGGATGATTGTCCCGATCAATATATTGACATTCTTTAATATTTACACCTAATTTACACATTTGTGTTGTTGGTTTGGATCAATCAGCTGCACGTTAAAATAAAACACAAACAGGTAGAATGAAGGAAATAAAAGCTTAAAACTCAACTAAAAACTAAAGTGTTTGTGATCAAACACTACGATCAGAAAGGTGTAAATATTAATGTAAATTACATGTTTAAGAGTGAACTTTATCTATGAATAAACACTCCATCACATGTTGTTATTGGGAATAAAAACATTTGTATCAACACCTACTTCCTCTGACACAACCTTTTATGTTCAATTCACAGTCAATTCTTTAAAAACAATCAGTTATTTTGGTGACTTTACTTCTCGCCACTGTGATCTATCTCTGCTCTGATTGGCCGACAGCCTGGCTTTACAACAGTTGACCGATTAGAGCAACGTGTCACAGGTGGCGCCTCACCTGTTACTAACGAACTAAAGTAACTAAATCAACACCAAATCTAACAATAAAACTAATAAATATATTTAGAATGAAAACCTTCAACCAACTCAAAATACTTTTACTAGTAATTTAATGTTTTACATTGAAATCCGTTACATTGTTCATTAAAATCTAGTTTAAACCCTTTGTTTTAAGTAAAAAAAAAAAAAAGTAAAGTATATGTTTGCTTCAGCATAAATAACTCATTGATATTATTAAGATATGTCTTTCTCTCTATCCTGTGTTTATTAACTCACTCAGTCCCATTGACGAGATAACTCGTCATTTGTGTTTTTTCGCGGGTATTACTAGAAAACACCCTGGCGGAGGTCTCTTATCAATATCTAAGCTGTGGGGTGTTGTAGTGACCAACTGTGCCCTGAAGATGGCAGCAGTGCACCTTTAGATGAGAGATTAGCCACTGATGCTCCCCAGCAAAGGAGTGAGAAGCAGGAACGAGTGAGATTATGGCGCTACAGAGTGATATTGTGACGTATCCAGCAGCTCACAGCTCCACATACTAACATAGAACATGCACAGCAGTGCACACTTCGACTAGAGCATGTGTGGAACTCATGGATAATGTGGCGATAGTGAGATAAAACAATAAAAAAACGTGGAACACAGTGACACTCTGTATGTCTGGGAGGAAGAGGAAGTTACGTCTGTGTGCAGACTGACGGGAGAGAAAGTTGGAGGAACGCCAAAATACAGTAAGAAATACATTCAACTCTGACCCAGATAGATAAATAAAAATAGTTTTTTTTTTAATGTTTTACATAAGGAAACAATGTTCAGATGTTAGAGTTGTCACTAAAGAAAAAAAATAGCTTTAAAGTCACTGACAGGCTTTTTTCTCAGCTTTTTGCTCTGAAACTGAAGATTTGTGTAAAACTTGCTCTATTCAACGGCTGATTACACAAGAACAAAACGAGCCAGAAACAAATTTTGAGTTTTGCTTAAAGTAGAGGCTTCAATCTTTCAGAATCTGGTGTCAGATTTCAGATAGTCATAGTAGAAAATATTCTGTGGGTCTTTAAAATCAGTCAAAATGCTCAAAAACGGCTGGTACTGAATGAGTTAAAGTTCTTCTTTCATATATTGGCTGATTTATCAGTTATCGGGTGATTTATCAGCTTTTTAAGCCTCGAAATATCTGGTATCGGCTCCAAAAACCCTGAATGAATCAGGCTCTAATTTACAGCTGTTACATGTGGTAAATAACGTCTAAAACTAATAAATAATGTCTGATAATCCTGTGGAGTGTCACATTTAGCAGTGACTTGAAAGACAATGAGTAATATAAAGTATAAATACTCTAATAAGGATATTCCTCTATAGTAAATATGATTTTTATGTCAACAGGAAAATCAACAATATCTTTGTTTTGGTAGAAATGTCTCTACACTCAGAGTCAGCGGCTAAAATCAGACGTATAAGGACTGATCTGGGACATGTGTGTGTGTGTGTGTGTGATATTAATATTAGATCCAATGACAGGAGTGAAAGAACAACCGTGTGTATAATGAAATGTAATTAAGCAATAAAGATATTAAAATGAACCAATGAGACGAGCCCAGAGATGAAATGAAAAGAAAAATGAAGATCAGGCGTGAATCACAGAAGAACGATGTGGAAATTAGATTAATGGATGAAAACTGAGATTAGCATACAAATTAGAAAGATTTAAAAGGATTTAGAAATGGTAAATGAAGGAGAATAATAATACAGCAGTGTAATATGAGAAGGTGAATCTATAGAACTATGAATCTATGGATTAATCCATAGATTAATATATGTATTAATAATATATGGACCTGCTCATGAGTTCATCTTTTAAAGCCAAAGAGCAGGAGGTGAAACAGGTCCTGTTTTAATAAATGAAAGGTGTGGAGAAGTGCAGACTGTTCCTGGCAGTTGGTAGAGCGTAGAGCGTAGAGTAGACTAATAAAAATGATGATGGGATTAGTTTGTATCTGCAGGCTCAGACTGGATCAATACCAAACACTAGGCCGCCCGTTTCCCTCTGAGCTACAACATTTAACTCAATAAATGAGCAAATCAGCCCCAGTCGTACCCGTGCTGTGAACAGCTGGTCTCTGAAAGCCTATTAGCACCAGGAAATGTCTTGGTTTTTAACCTCAACCACTTTTAATAAATCTTTAATAAAACCAGATTTCACAGCATGTCAACACGTATATTTATTCAGACAAAGAACCAGAGACCAGTCCACATGTTTGTTAGCTTAGCACATAGCCACCAGTTCCACGTTTGTTAGCTTAGCATGTAGCCATCAGTTTCACATATTTGTTAGCTTAGCATGTAGCCACCAGTCCACATGTTTGATTCTCTCCTGTCAGAACATCTGATTGGCTAAGAGCAGTGTTGAATAAATATCTGGTATGTCATTGGTTAAAAACATAAACAAGGTGCCGCCTGCTAGCTATGTTACATCTGTGCCACCTTTGTAGATAGATCTTAGTAGTTAGCAACCAGGCTAAAGGGCCACACATCATTCAGAAAACCAATAAACAATAAATAATTATAGACACAGAGCTAAGCTACAATAATCTCACGTAAAGGATTTACGAGTGGTGAAAGAAACCCAAACTTTGGGTCCAACATAAAAATGAAGACACATAAAGAAAAATAGTTTTACATCCCAATAAATAGTAACATTTATGCTATGAAGTGAAACAAATCAGATTTTTTCTTACATTCCCACATGAAAATAGTTTATAAAAACAGTATATTGTTCATATATCCAGAGCGTGTGAGCCTCGGACCAATGCATATATGTGACTAATCATTAGTGATGTGAACAGTCTACGTTCATAACTCTAAGCTGATCACATTACACTGTCAGAAAAAGCTGTAGCTAGATTTAAAGATTTAGTTCCATCATTGCTTACCTCTGATCCATATGATATCTCAACAGAGTAGTAATCAATGTCTAACAACAGAGAAAATAGATTGTCTAGTGCAATGATGTCACTGCACACAGCTCTGGATGCTGTTGCTTCGCTTAAAAAGAAGACGATATGTCATAAAAAGGTTGCTCCCTGGTATAATTCTGAATTGCGTCTTTTAAAACAGGCATCGTGGAAATTAGAAAGGAAGTGGCTGTCGTCAAACATGGTAGTTCATATTGCTTGGAGAAAGAGCTTGTTAACTTATTAAAAAAAGCACTTCGCAAAGCTAGAATTTCCTATTATTCAACTTTAATAGAGGAAAACAAAAACAATCCATGGCTTCTATTCAACACTGTAGCCACGCCCACCAAAAGCCACAGCTCTGTTGAACCCTCTATTCATGTCAACTTCTTTACTGATAAAATTCTAACAATTAGAAACAAAGCTAATGTCCTCCCTGCAGGAGTGTTCAATACTTTATTAAACAAAGCAGCTCCTGAAAAATCCCCAACATGCAGCTTTTATTTACATAGTTTCACTCTAATTGGTCTATCTGAACTGACCTCAATAGTTAGTGCTTCTAAACCAACAACCTGTCTTTTAGATCAAATCCCATCTCCACTATTTAAAGATGTTCTTCCACTAATCAGCACTAATATGATGAAGTGGATTAACACATCTCTAGTAACAGGTTATGAACCACAGGCCTTTAAAACCACTGTAATCAAACCTCTCCTTAAAAAACAACCATTGATCCATTTATAGACCAATATCTAATCTACCTTTTATTTACAAAATTATTGAAAAAGTCATCACAGGTCAACTATGTGATCACCTTCATAGGAACAATTTATAGAGAGCTTTCAGTCTGGCTTTAGAGCCAATCACAGCACAGAGACTGTCTTAGTAACAGTAACCAATGATCTCCTCTTAGCCTCAGACAGAGGGTTGGTCTCAGTTCTGGTGATCTTAGATCTCAGTGCAGCCTTTGATACAGTGGATCATCATCTACTGCTGCAGAGACTGGGATTAAAGAAACAGCGCTGGGTTGGTTTAAATCCTACCTATCAGACAGAACCACTTTGTTCATGTTAATAATCTGTCCTCAGCACAAATCACAAGGACAGCCTTCTTCTACCTCTGTAATATCTATAAAATCAGGAATATCTTGACCCAGAGTGATGCTGAAAAACTAATCCATGCATGTGTTACATCTAGATTAGATTATTATAACTCTATACTGTCAGGATGTCCTAGTAACTCACTAAAAAGTCTCCAGTTAATTCAGAATGCTGCAGCTAGAATACTAACAGGTACTAACAGGAGAGAACATATTTCTACAGTATTGGCTTCTCTTCATTGACTTCCTGTAAAATCTAGAATAGAGTTTAAAATCATCCTGTTAGCATACAAAGATCTACATGATCTAGCTCCTGTATGTCTATAGAGACCTGTTAGTGTCCTATCGTCCAGGTAGATCACTCTGCTCTCAGTCTGATGGTCTTCTAGAAGTTCCTAAAGTATCTAGAAGTAGAACAGGAGGCGGAGCATTCAGCTATCAGGCTCCTCCCCTTTAGAACCAGCTCTCAGTCTCAGTACAGGAGGCTGCTACTCTCTATACCTTTAAAAGTAAACTCAAAACCTACTTATATGCTACCGTATAATAGCATTAACTTAACCGCTAGAGCGGACATGGGCTAATTTTACAGTCCTTGGAGTCGCTGTTAATTTTTTTTAAAAATTTATTATGCTTTATTGTTCTCACAATGGAGAAATTCACTAACCATCCCTGAGGGGACAGTTGGCAGCCATTTTGCGCCAACCAGCGGAGCTGTTCGGGGTTAAGGGACTTGCTCAACATCAGAATCAGAATCAGAATCATCTTTATTCGCCAAGTGTATGTTGTACACACGAGGAATTTGACTCGGTCAACTGTGCTCTCTCCAATAGTGAAAACATTCAATAATAAACAATCAACTAGAAGAGATGACAATAAGTATAAACATAAGTATAAATATAAACAGTAGTTAGACTAGAATGTGCAAATAACATCCCACGGCCCAGGTGAGGGCCACTGCTGCTGAGTGGTCCAAAGTGATGTTCTCTGATCAAAGGACATTTAGCATGTTCTTTGGGGATCAAGGTCCCAGAGTCTGGAGGAAGAGAGGAGAGGAACAGAATCCACGTTGCTTGAGGTGGAGTGTAAAGTTTCCACAGTCAGTGATGGTTTGAGGTGCCATGTCATGTGCCGGTGTTGGTCCACTGTGGTTCCTTAGGTGCAAGGTCAACTACCAAGAAGTTTTAGAGCACTTCATGCTTCCTGCTGCTGACCAACTTTATGGAGATGCACATTTCATTTTCCATCAGGACCTAACACCTGCACACAGTGCTAAAGCTACCAGTACCTGGTTTAAGGACCATGGTATCCCTGTTCTTGATTGGTCATCAAACTGGCCTGACCTTCACCACATAGAACATCTATGAGGTATTGTGAAGAAGAAGATGTGAGACACCAGACCCAACAATGTAGAAGAGCTGAAGGTCACTATCAGAACAACCTGGGCTTTCAACACCTGATCAGTACCACAGACTGATCCACTCCATGCCACGCCCACTGCTGCAGTAATTCAGACAAAACCAACTAAGTATTGAGTGCTGTACATGCTCCAGTGACGTGCCCTGACCACTAGGGTTGGGTAGGCAGGGTGTTGCAAATCGAGACCACCAATGTCAACACCAATGACCATTTCATATGTTTCTGCTGTCAAGTGTAAATTCAATTCAATTCAATTTTATTTGTATAAAGCAATTTCCAACAAAGTCATCTCAATGCACTTATCAAAATATAAAATCCATAATAAGAAAGAAACACAACAATAAGATCCACATGAACAAGTGTTTATCATCTAACAAAAGGGTTAGGGTTAGGGCTATGGGAACAGAGGCAGAGCAGCAATGTGCTTTTGGGAGGGGGTGTGGCCTCCTCCTGGCTCCTCCTCCTGCCTTACAGCGGAGTGAGACTGTGCAGCGTCTCTGCCGTACCAGGAAATAGCGATGTTTAGTCATTTGGGTTATGAAAAGCACAAAATGCTGACACTTTCAAACTTATAGGTACTGTAGGATATTGGAAATGGAAAAAAGATTGTAAAAAAACAGAGGTTAACAGACTGATCCATAATATGAAGATAAACTAAAGTTACAACAATCCCTATAGCTGTATGAGATGATAATCAATTAATAATCACGTCTCCCCCACATGCTTCACATCTGTGCAGTGGGTGTTTCATATTTCTTTTGAAATATTTTATTTGAATAGTTTTCAGGACGCAGATGTTAAATATAATAAATAATAATACTTCACTCACGTCTGTGCAGTAAGTGTTTGATATTCCCTCTAAACGCTGTCATTTCTCATGATAATCAGTGTGATCCATTAAAGTCCAGCTGCTAGCGTTAGCATTAGCGTGCAGATGTAATGAGGCTGTGATGGAGTGAAGATAGAGGAGGTTAACCACTAGAACATCATGTGATGTCTCATTAGAACAAAGAGAGTTCAGTGTGATTTCCTGGAAAGCAGCTGTAACGCATTTTAATGATTAAACTACAGGTGATGGTTACCAGGAGGAGAGAAGATCAGATGGGAAAAAGCAGCGCTGCACACACACACGCTGTGTGTGTGTGTGTGTGTGGTTATACTGTGTGAGATGTTGCATATCAAAGCTTTTCAGACACTGTGAGCCATTAATAGTGTAGGAGGAGGAGAGCATAGATGAATAAAGATTCAGCAGATAGTCAGGGTACAGCACAATGTTTCTCACGTTGGGACAAAAAAATATCACATAGCATTAAAGCTGATTATTAAATAAAAACTGCCTTTGCAGAGAAAATGGAATCACCAATGACTGTATGTAGAGGAAGTGCTCACAGCCTCTGTTTAAACCTCTGCATTTCTCCTTCAAACAATTATTGGCTCTCATCAGCAGCCAATCAGGCCTTTATGGATTATAGCAAAGGGAGAGTTTGTTCTGTTGTCATGGCAACAAATGTTCCAGAGGAATAAAAGCTAAAAAAGGCTGAATTTTCTGATCGTTTTGATATCTAATAATAGTCAAAATCAGACAGTAACTGTAGGACTAATTAACCCCTAGTTAACACATCATATATAAAGAAAGTCAGTTTAATAAGATTTATTCATATGAATGATGCTTTTTTAAAAATATTATTTAATATCAGCTATGATCTCTATTATAATATACACCATCATCTTAACACACACACGTGTGGAGTTCTCCTAGTTTTTACATGTTGGTGTATATTTTATTATTTATCACCAACCAAACCCCCTGCATTTATGTTGAGGAATTACTGCATTTTTCTGTATTTTTTTTGGGGCGTGATGTGTGTTACACGCGTAAGTGTTGACCTGCCAGATTTCATTTGTACAGAAGTCTCTGTTTGGACTGTTAAAGCTGAGCTGGTGAGTTAATGTGTAGATGTTAAACCTGTGTGAACTACCTTAAATGTTCATGTGTGCAGTTCATACAGTCGATAATATGTCCGCGTTGTTAATGTTGTGGGTGTGTTTGTTTTATGTCGTTTCAGTTGATTACCTGGCTGGCAAACGACACGGTTACTGTGCTAATAATAGTTAGCGTTGAATGGAAATAAAACTGTTAAAAGACAACAATCTGATGAGCTTGAGTGACACACTTTTCACCAGGAGTTAGTGGATTAAAGATAGTTAGTCCAATAAAACCGCACACACACACACACACACACACACACACACACACACACACACACACACACACACACACACACACACACACATACTCACACACACACACACACACACACATACGCACACACACACACACACACACACACACACACACACACACACACATACGCACACACACACACATACGCACACACACACACACACACACACACACACACACACACACACACACACACATACGCACACACACACACACACACACCACACACACACACACACACACACACATACGCACACACACACACACACACACACACACACACACACACACACACACACACATACGCACACACACACACATACGCACACACACACACACACACACACACACACACACACACACACACACACATACGCACACACACACACACACATACGCACACACACACACACACACACACACACGCACACACGCACACACACACACACACGCACGCACGCACGCACGCACGCACGCACGCACGCACACACACACACACACACACACACACACACACACACACACACACACAGGTGTTATGGTGAATCTGGTGTCCATTCTATCTAATGACCAGCTAACACTACAATACTAAGTGTTTGATGTTCCTAGCTGTGTGTGATATTAAAGGTAATAATAAGGTGATAAGTTCAGACAGAGCCCTGCATGAATAAAACAGGAGGCTGTTGTTAGCACGCTAGCAAGCTAACAATGAGTGTTTGTTCTTTACTGTGCCACCTGAGGAGCACCTGCAAACCCCTGCTGCAGGGATTAGAGAGCTCATCCTTTCATAGGTCAAAGGTCACATTATGATGGCAACACATTAGACCCTACAATAGGATGGTATCATTTGAAAAAATATATTCATCATATCACCAGTAAAACGTTAACTAGCTATAAGCGAACTATCAGAAGAAAGCATCAGTGTTCTCCTAAAGACTGAACTGGAGACTACAGTGCAAGGTATACAAGTCAACATTGAGGTTCATAAACACTGTGGATGGGAATGAAACAACTGTTTCAAAACAGCCAAGAGGATAAAGCTAACTTGCTACCAGCCTGGGCAGACAAAGCTATCAGAGCTAAGAATGATCCTGTTCCTGCTCATAATCCCTGGAATCCTGTCGGAGCTAAGCCTCGAGAAAGTCACGTCCTCTTCAAAGGGAAAAGCGCCCTGACCTCAATAATGAGACGGACTGGCCTGCACTCCCTTCCCAGACCACAGCTTCAACATCAACTCCCTTGTCTGACATCTGTTAAAGGCAGAAGTATCACCAAATCACAAACCCAGTTTCATGTAGAACTGGACACTGTTGCATAACCAAAAACAACACACAACCTTCTGGAACTGACAGAAGAAACAAAAGCTACACGGTTAGCCTAAGCAACAACCTCACACACTGATAGTGGGAGATGTTTCTCAGAAGATGTTTAGCAGCAACGTGAAAGTGATCTGCTTACCTAATGACACGTATCAGACCTGGCTGACAGTCTTGTATATTGTGAAGAATTACTCACATTTGAAGAATGTTGTGATTTATTTTCCCTCATGTTTGTTAGCTTAGCACATAGCCACCAGTCCACTGCATGGACTGAGCCATGAAGGAAGTGGAGGAGACGTTTGTAGAGTTTAATGAACCTCCTCAACTCTATCTCATGGAGCTTTAAACATGAACCCGGTGGAGTTAATCTGTGGTAATAACTCACCGTCATGCTCTTCCTCTACGTTCCCCATCACCATCGCTGGAACGCCGAAGGCCGACGCTAACACCCACACACAGATATTCACCACCTGGGGAACACAGAGAAATGTTAGAGCTACAGTTAAAGGAGGAAATACGTTTATGACACAAACATTTCCGTACCTTGGCCTTATGTGGGGTCCTCATGTCCAGGGCTTTGACGGGGTGGCACACGGCCACGTAGCGGTCCATGCTCATCACGGTCAGCGTGAATATGCTGGTGAACATGTTGTAGTAGTCGATGGAAACCACCGCCTTACACAGAGCGTTACCGAACGGCCAGAAACCCAGAAACACATCAGTACCCTGAGAACAGCGTGGGAACAATCCTCATCAGAACCATCATGGAGACCAGAACTGATGGACTATGATACCAGGACAGATGTTCAGCTGTGGTTCTCTCAGAGCAGGGGTCTGCAACCTGTGGCTCTGGGGCCTAATGTGGCCCTTTGACTCTAATACAATGGCTCCCTATTGCTTTAAAAAAAACTATTGAAATAGTTATTTTTTTTACAGAGGTTATTAATGATTAATGACAAATAAAATCATGATATAATAATTTATTAACCTAAAATAAATCACGTTGTACAATGACTCAGCACATTCCTACAACATCTACAGACCATCAACTTTCCTCCACCTGTGACTAACCTTAAGTTTTAAATCCCTGGTAAGAAACTAAACCAACAAAAACACTATTTCTGGAAGAAAATACAGATTTTAATTGTGTGGGAACAGATTCATTTAACCACCAATGTACAGGTTAAATATGTATGTTTTATGAAATGAGTAATTAGCATGTGTTGATCACATGATCATGTGTTATTATATTCATGTTACTTTTTATAGACTTTCATATACATTAAACTGTTTTTAAGTTTCCATTTACATAATCAATATAAATTAAATCAAACATTATTCTATATAATTATATATAATGTAATCCACTGTATTGTCTTCATAGAGAAGGTATTTATGGCTCCAGGAGGACTTTAATCCAGGTGAGATGAGGTTAAATGGTTCCTTGTAGAGTAAAGGTTACAGACCCCTGACCAGGGGAAGAGGGTTAGGAGACCCCACTATCAGAGCTGGACCCTCTGAATATAATTCATGGTGAAACAATGCAGATGATAAGTTGGTTATGTTACTGTTAAATTAATTCATGTACAGCATTTATGTAAAATAAAAACAGAATAAATGTAACATGTTATGATTTAATGTTATTTAAAAACTTTTTGTTACGTCTTCTTTTAAAATGATATAAAATAAATCACCTGTTATTTCAGCCACTGCTTGTTGCTGAAAAAAATAATATTGACACTAAAACATTAAAACATTTAGCAAATATCTCGAGTCATAGTTAATTATTCATCAGCATATATGTCTATGCTGTACATAGTTTTCAAAGTGAACGGACACGTGTTGAAATTGTTTATTGGATTATGTTAATCTCAGTACGGAGGTTAACTCAGACCATGACACTGGATTAACTTTAACATGCTAACAAACGCTGATCCAATCAAACTAGTCATCTTTTTTCACTCATGAAGACTTATTCTCACAAACAAACATTAAAAGCATAGATAGTGTGCATAGATCTTTAGAAACAAACGTCACTGTGACATTATAAACAAACGACAGCCTACCTGGAAAGGTAACGTGGCGAGGTAGAGCGAGTCGGCCAGAGCTAGGTTGAAGATGTAAATGTTGGTGGCAGTTTTCATCTTAGTGTACCTGTGGAGAGGAAGCAGAGAAGGAATGAGGATAAGCTCCGCCCACATACATCACAGCTCGTACACCTGCCATGGCCCCTCGCTCGATCTCTGCCGCCGGGAGAAAACCAGCCATTCATATCACCCGGCAGGCATCGGTGAAGAGGTGGGTGGGAGCGGCTGTGTGTGTCTGCTTGCGTATTGGTTGAGGTCACAAGGGGCGGGGTCAATTAGCATATGTGCGAAACATTTAGGTTCAACATTTAGATTTAATACTTAGATTTAACATTTACATTTAGATTTAGACATTTAGATTTAGACATTTAGATATGATATAGCATTTAGATATGATATATAACATTTAGATTTAGATTCAAACATTTAGATTTAACATAATATTTAGATTTAAACATTTAGATGTAAGATTTAGCATGTAGATATGATATATAACATTTAAATTTAGATTAAATATTTAGACTTAGATTTAACATTTTGATATAACATATAACATTTAGATTTAGGTTTAAAATTTAGATATAGATTAAATATTTAGATATAAATTTAACATTTATATATATATATATATATAAATATATATATATATATATATATACCATTTAGATTTAGATTTAAACATTTAGATTTAATGTTTTCTTTTACCTCTATATATGTGGTTAAATGTTGTGTTAAATGTAGGAAAATGCACTAAATATGAGAAAAGATAAATAATGAAAATGTGTTAGCTACAATTTTTATACAACATTTTCACACTTGGCACCCCATAGTCACCAGACTGGCTGAACTGATTACGCAACACAATATACACAACTGTAACATCACATCTCACTCTCACTTTAAAACAGTCAACTCACACCCTTTCCATTGTCCTACCCTAACTCCATATCCCCTGCTCCCTTCCCCCCACCTAGGTGTAACACTGCCCTCTTTTTTTATAATGAAGTGTTTCTTAACCTTCCTTAGGGACGATGGTCACGATTATAAAATAAAATACATTCATTTATTTTATTACAATAACAAAACTACATATATATCGTGTTGACCTTTGACAGAATATGAAGGCAAGAAAAAAAAAATCATGTTGCTGTTGAATCTTTTCCCTTTCTCTCGGCTCCTTCCTCTTCCTCTTCCTCTTCCTCTTCCTCTCCTTTCATTGTGTCTCTCTGCAGATGATCATGTGTTCTACATTTCTTATCTATTCCTTCACATCCAACATACAGTATGTGTCTTTCAGTCAATCAGTCGATCATTTCTCCCTCAGTACATTCTACTTCTGATTTCTTTAATTCATGATGTCATAAATGAGCGATCCAGGGTTAGGGTTAGAACACGCTGATATCAGGAAGAATGACTCATAAAGAAAAGACATATTAATAAGACATTTCTGTGTGTAACAGTTGTCTGTAAAAGGGTGATGTGATGTCATTCTGTCTCTAGATCAAAGCACTCCGTCCTCCAGGGTCTCAACACGTCCCACTTTCTCTCCGTGAGAATAATCTCAGTGTAATGATGAGTTCAAGACTCGTTCAGCAGGTGAAGAGAAACTAAATGAGCTGCTGATTTATTTTACACAACATCAAAGTCATTTTAAGAGTTTTAAATCCAACTCATTCAAAGTAACCACAAAGTGTTCCAACAAAGTCTGAGTCATCGAAAAATGTATTTAAAATAATCGAACAAAATGTAGTTGATTTGGAAAAACCCTCATTATCCCTGTAAATAAATAAAACCAATGAAATCAAACTTAAACTAATCCAATAACTTCTGAGTAATGTGACAATGACAGAAACTAATATGATTCAACTAATCCCACTAGTCTCACCTGTTCACCAGCTGTTCCTTGTTACCCTCTCCTATTAGTGTTGGCTACGCTACTCCAGTGTCAGATTATCTGTGTTCTTCCTGGTGTTATTCTAACTGACTGACTGCTCAGCGTTACAGTAACGTTAACGTTAACCAGATAAGTTAAGAAGAAGAATAAACTGAGTCATGAATAAAGAAATGGAATAACAAGATCCTCATCAGAGGAGCCCCAGAACCACAGGTTGAAGACCCTCAGTGTAAAGATGAATAAACAGGATGATAATCCACACAGTGTGTGTGTGTGTGTGTGTGTGTGTGTGTGTGTGTGTGTGTGTGTGTGTGTGTGCTATCACCTCTGGCCTTTTATTCATTCATCTTTCAGAAGCTTTTAAACACTGAGAGCTTCAGAATAATTCTCCTAATAAGGATCCAACAGTGACTGAATGCACACACACACACACACACACACACACACACACACACACACACACAGAACCAAAAAGAACCAACCATGGAAACCTTGAAGCGCTGTGGCTTTTCAAAGTAAAAGTATCTGTGCTATAAATAAACACATGCAGTTGTTGTCATCTATGGTTTCATATGAGCAGCACACACTGATAACATCATCATTACAATAGGCTTTCATTTCATCTGTGGGACACTTTTCTAAAGAAACCAATCAGAGACGAGAAGCTCGTGCACAGCGCGCACGTCCAATCACAGCAGGTTTTCAATCACATCCCTTTAGAAAAGAGCAGATGTTACAGATTGAACAGAATATTAGAGTCAGAGGAGTTTGATTTAAACACACGACCAACATCTGTGCAGAGATGCCCCCCCCCCTGGGATCACAACGTGCACTATAACGTGCACACTAATGTAGGCAGGGTGTTTACTTTAAGAAAGTCTGAACCCAATCATTCCAGGCTCCGCTAGAGGAGGAATCGATGCTGCTTTAATGAATCAGAACCTTTTGATCCTGATGATATTTCACACACATTGGATTCATATATATATATATATATATATATATATATGAATTAAAAAAAACAATAATTCATTAATTAATTCAACTATTTAATAATGTGTTTAGAAATTACAATGTTGATTATTAGGATTTATGCCTTTAATGATTATTAATCTCCTAATATATGTTATTACCTCAGATATCTAATATTTAATAATGTTTGGTGCTCATGTGTGACGTCACATTATTTTGTCTGAATGTTAGGTTTAAATGAACCTGACTGTGTTAGTTTTCCTCTTTCTTTGTGGTAGTCAAACTGTGGTCGGGAACAACACACTGGGGTCTGTATGATGTCACTTCCTGTGTCTGCGGTTCTTAATGTTTGAAGAACAACCTGAGATCTCTGTAAACATCTAACAATTTAAAGATGAAAACACTTCAAAGGACTGTGTTCACATCATTTCCATCAATCAAATTATTATACTATTATTTCCATTATTATTATTTATTTCCACTAAAGCTACAATTCAATAACTCCTATTTTTAGATTTACATTATTCACTGTTTAATGGAAGAAGAAAAGACATCATATTTATCAATTTATGATTATATCTTTATGTTTTCTACATTTCAACAAATAAATGGATTACATAGTCCCGCCCCTTTTCCATCTGACTCTGCTCTGAGCTAACAAACCTGTGTAGTGGTGGCTACATGCTAAGCTAAAAAATATATGGACTGGTGGCAAAATGCTAAGCTAACTAAACATGTGGGCCTGGAGGCTACATGCAAAGCTAACCAACATTTAGACTAGTGGCTACATGCTAAGCTAACTAACGTGTGTAGTGGTATCTGTATAGATGTCCTTCACTCTCAGAGGAAGAAGAACATTTATCGTCTGTAACACGTGGAACACAAAGATTCATCCTAAAGATATACATGAGATCAAAAACATAAACCCACCATAGAAAAATCACAAAACAGCAAAAACACAAAACATTATTTCAAAAATGACAACAAACGGCCACCACTGAAAAAACCTGAGTTCACTCAGGATGACTTTAGTCAAAATAAATGATTTATTTACAATAAATGTGCATTAGGATTTACAGTATATAGTCCACTGTATTGGCAGAGCAGGTGAAAGTGTAACGAAACCAGGCACGGGATATGACTTCCCCTCCACCGTAGCAAAGAGAGCCTATGGTTCGCTGGCCTGAGATCAGATCCTCAGGCAACGAATCATAGATGTGAGAGGACAGAAAACAGAATTAGTTTCACAAATTAGAATTGATGTTCCTTTTAATTTGAATGCTTCAGAAAATAAAGAAAAAACGGTGACTGTTGATATTAACGTCGGCTATGGTGAGGTACGAGAGGGATCGAAGGATCTTGTGCATGAAGTGAAATCTGCCACGTCTAAGAAGCAGAAGGACTGAACACCTGTTCCTTTAAGAGTGGACGAGTATCATAACCTGGAGGGTTTACTTTCTGAGGCCATTTAGCAGGAGATGGATGATCGTAGATGGTTCCAAACATCGTAGATGGAATTGAATACCCGCTATGAGACCTTTAATGGAGGATGGCTGCAAATGGTGAGACTCAAAGCTTTGTACTATGAGGGCGCATATGGCAGGGATGTTAATGAAAAAATTGCAATAAAAAAAGCGGCGCAAAAAATTAAAGTAAGACCATGTGGAGTCGTACATTTTTGTAGATCTAGACACGCCAGAGCGCATATAGTATGCCACGGAATGCATGTAGTCCTGCCAGGTGTTGCTACATGCATTCCGTGACTTGCAGATAGCTTCATCTTCATCTAACCCTAACCCATCACTGTCTGGTTTAGATCTACAACCAAACTAGACAAACACAGACTACAACGAATAATCAGGACTGTAGAAAAGATGTTCGATGTTGATCTGCCCTCCATCCAAGACTTATACCTGTCCAGGGTCAGGAAACTGGCAGATAACATCACTGCAGACCCCTCCCACCCTGCACACAATCTGATCAAACTCCTCCCCTCTGGCAGACGTTACAGATCACTGTACGCCAAAACAACCCGCTATGGGAACAGTTCGTTCCCCAGGCTGTCACTCTGATCAACACTAAACAGTAAAAGAGTGTCAGACCTGTTTCTGTGTAATAACCTGGAACTAAAGAGGGAAGAGGCGACTGTCACGGTTTAAGTAGTGCTTCCTGTATGCTTTGACCAATAGGGAGCCAATCTGGGCCATTGGTTGATTAGAGGTGTGGCTGGCTTGACGTCTGCGGCCTGCCTGAACTAACGCTATGCTCAATTTTTCTACTGCAGAGATTGTCAAAGTAGGATGTTAAAGAGTTCTGAGAGAACATTTCCCTTATTTATTATAAAAGTCAGATTTATTTGGAGGTAAAACTCACTCGACATTAAAATGATCAATTTAAAGAGAATAAATCAGGACAAAGTTAAGGTAAAGTCTGCTGCTCATTTTTTTCTCTGCAGCCAAACCAACATCTGCTAAATGCTTGAAAAAAGCAGCTGGCTTTGAGCCTGAGACTTAATGTATCAGAGAATTAGATTAGTTTGATCTGAAGAAGCTCCTTCAAGGACTCAAAGATCTTTAAGCAGCTGTTGAGGGTCAAAGACCAGCTTTAAAAACGTCACGTAGACATTTTACTCCATTTCTCCTTTTTGAAGCGTCTTTATTTCTTTTATTTAGTACTGTCTACAGACCTGTTTATGAATAGTCTCACATGACTTCCTGTTTGGTCTAGATCTAGAATCACCAGCTGCCTTTAAAAGACAACAACAACAACAACAACATTGTTATCACAACAAGGAAGGACCACTCAGAAGACCATGTGTGTACGGTGTAGATGTT